>NC_089237.1:37136982-37288993 GCF_963924675.1 Phocoena phocoena | reverse complement strand
GGGAATTCTATGATTTCAGGTCTTGCATTCAAGGTTTTAATCCACTTTGAGTTAATTTTGTGTAAGGTGTAAAATGTAGTGGTCTAATTTAATTCTTTTGCATGTTGCTGTCAATTAATTTTTCAATTAAATGATTTTTAGTAAATCTGCAAAAGCATGCAACCATCACCACAATCCAGTTTTAGAAGATTTTCATTATCCCCAAAAGATCTCTCCTGCTCCTTTGTACACACTCAACATTTCCACCTCCAGTTCTTGGCAAATATTTATCTACTTTCTGTTCCTATAGATTTGCCTTTATGGGATCTTCTATGTAAAAGGAATCATATAACATGTAGTATTCTGCATTAGTTTCTTTCATGAGTTTTTTAGGTTCATTCACGTTGTAACCTATATTAGTATTTTTTTTCTGAGTAGTAGTTTTTTGTATTGATAGCCCAAGTTTTGTTTCTCTGTTCACCAGTTGATGCACATTAGGGTTGTTTCTAGTTCTTAGTTATTATAAATAATAATAGCAAATAACCCTGGAAGGTTTTAAGCAGGGAAATGAGCACCATAACCTGATTTACATGGAAGAAGATCACTATGGCTATTGTGTCAAGGGTGGAATGATGAGAAGCAGCAGGGGAAGCAGGAGGAACAGTTAAGAAATTGTTTCATTTGCCTAGACAAACATAATAGTGCTCATAACAGGGATAAAGTAGGAGAGATGGAGAAAATTGTATGAACTTACAGTACATTTTGGAAGAGAATGAGAAGAAAGTGCTGATGGATTGGGTGTAGTGTGAAGAAAGCTTGGGCAAAGAACAAAGATTTTGTTTCCATGTGCTCTTTTATTCTATTTTTTGTTCTTTTAACTTACAAAAAAAAAAGCGTAAAATTTATGTTAGAGATTATGAAGTAAAGTCATTTTGAAAATCCCAATTCCTTTCCCCCATGCTTGAGAAAACAACAAAAAACAAACAAAAGTTGTAAAATGCCTTTTTTGATGTAACAAAACAATGGCCGCAACCCTAAACTATGAACTGTCAAGCATGCATGCCTTAAACAGGGCAATCTGGACCAGTATGAGAGGGGATGCTGTGATCCAACACTTTTCCCTCAGATCTGGAGTACTAAACAAATTTCCTTAAAAGTAAGAATCACAGTTTTGACAGACACTTCTCTAATAATTTGATTGGAACCTTGTGGTTTAAGTTTCTTCACATCACACTTAATGTCAGAAGACAGTGGAGAAATGTTTACAGAGATCTGAGGGAAAGCATGGATGAGCTCAGAATTTTATACTCAGTGAATATTTCTTTCAGTTATATATATAATAGAAGAAAGGTCACATACAAACATGGTAAAGCCTGCAAAAACTAAGATCATATAGTCTCTCTCTATTCCTTTTTTAAAAAGTTTAATTATTTTAACTAAAAATAGTATGTGTAACATAACCTCATTCTTATTTATCTATTTACCTATCTATATTCTGTCTTTCTATCTGCCTATATATCCACCCCTATACCTGTATATATGCATGGTCATTGTTAGAAATGATAGTTACCAAATAACAGTAGTGATTGGATTTGGAGTCATTTTTAAGCTTCTTTCTTTATGCTCCTCTGTACTATTTACTTTTTAAAAATAACTACATTGTTTGCTATTTTTTTAATTAAAGAAAATGTAAAATAAGTGTAGCTAAATTGAAACCACAAGAAGGAAATTCACATGTCGAGTGCAATGACGCTGGATGCTGGAAGGAGCCTATGTCCTTGTTGACTTTCTTCAGTACCTGCTCCAGCCCTAGACCATCCTCCTATGGATTTCTTGTTACATGAAAACAATCAGCTCTCTTGGTTTAAATGACTAATATCAGTCTCTTAAATGCAGCATGTTTATTAGGCAACTGCCCAACCCTGAATCTTACATCTTAATTGGCATGCCTAGGTTAACAGGAGGAACCATTTTAGTCAAATATGAGATCACTTAGATCTGCTCCCTTAAACCATATAACTCATGCCCAGCTCCTAGGTAGGATGAAAGTAGGGCATCCTTCTAATGGTGGTAAAAATTCTTACTCTTACTTGACCCAACTTTGTAACTTGTTTTCTTCTCTCTTCCTAATCTACCTGACCCAAATCTTATGACTTAGTCTCGCTCTCTTTTCCACCCTGTGCTCACAGCTTGGGCTAGAGGTTCTCAATAGGAATGATTTTGCCTCTCTCCACCATGGACATTTAGCAATGTCTGGAGACATTTTTGGTTGCCACAACCTGGAGGGATGTTACTGGCTGGCATCTAGAACAGAGGACAGAGTGGCTGATTAATACCTGCCAGTGCACAGAGCTTCCCTACAATAATAATTATCCAACCCAATACGTCACCAGGGCTGGATTGAGAAGCTCTGTCTTAGACCTAGCAACCATTTTGGTTTAAATCATTGGCTAGCTCTTAGCTAAAACTCAGCTTCTCTCCCCAATAACTTGTCGCCTTGAGGTGATATTCTATTATCCTAAATGTAGCCCTGACCACAGAACTCTACATTGTGTGGTCATTGTTCTTTCTAACCTCAATCTTGGAAAAGGGACTTAGGTAAGAATGGGTTGTGCCAGAGTGATGTTCTTTTTTTTTTTTTTTTTTCCAAGCAAGCCCAGGGAGAAATGGCCAAAACAGAAGCCATTAGGATAAAGCATAGTGTAGTCCTGTTTAAGGGGTAGAGGTGAAATGGGATCTTGTCTGTGTCACGTAAAACTAGAAAGCCTGTTTCATGAAAGAATTGGAGGTGGGTGAATGTCTGTTAAAGCTGAACAATAATGAGTAATTGATATAAAGTAGCATGCAAAGAAACCAGTTAGGGTGACTTTATAGGAGGCTAAATTAAACTTCCACATTGCTCAGGCTAAAACATTGCACAGAAAGTAGAAGGTGGGGCAGGGAGGAGAGCCAAGGAGACCAAGAGGGCAGAGGTGGCAGATGAGCCAACAGAGGCAAGGGAGCTTTGAAAGCTTTCTCTGGACAGCCTCTAACACTTTTCTAGGGTAACAGAGAATAATCATTGGCTGTCTAGGGCCTAGTTAGCCCATGGTTCAGAGATAAAGACTCCTGTAGGGTAACACCTATGTGCCCCTAGACCAGCAGTTCCTAACAAGGCCAAAAGAAATTTCATCTCATCCATTCAGATCTGCTTAGGTAAACTCTCTGATATACTGCAGACTGAGGAATCATTTTTTTTGTTAATTGGGCATTTTGGTTAATAAAGAACTTAACATGAGACTATGGAATAGTGGCAAGACTCCTGGGCTTAGAGTCAAAATATGTAGTAGTTCTATTGCTTTCTACTGAGTCACATCAATTATCCAAACTTCAGATTCTGAAACTGCTAAATTGGCATCTTACACCTGTCCTGTCCTGTCTGTAAGTGAGGATACAGGGATCAAATGAGGCGACATCTGTAGGAGTGCTTTGAAAAATATATATTGAAATATATATATTGAAGATGTGATAATATTATCACATACACCAGCCATGAATTGCTAGTTTGAAAGAATTAGAACAAAGTTCACATAAATTTCAAACTACACACAATAAATTTTATTCTCTCTCATGATACAGAGCATTGTTCAGTATCATGGAGAGAAGGCAGTGGCAGAGAGAGTAAATGCAGGAATTCAAATCCACTGTCCAGCGTTCTGGCCTTTAAAGTGAAATATCTGGAGTTGACCTCCTATTTAGCAAAATACATTAAGATATCTTAGATCATGCAGGATAAGTAAAGGTTCCAGAAGTGAACTTTTTGCACAATAAAAGTGAGAGCAGTTGAGTGTTAGAAGGAGGCAAAAAGGGAAGGGAATCCAGATACGAAGAAGCAGGGGGTCTTTGGGGAGATGGGGGCCGGGCAACCTGGTGATATGCAACACCTCACTGCCTCAAATCCTCAAACACCTTTATTACTACCTCCAATGACTTGAGAGAGCAGTTATCACATTGGGACAGATGGCAGTTGCCACCCCCAGAAAAGAGGTTGAGTTCCAAATCTACATCAGTAAAGGGTAGGGAAAAAGAGATGATATAAGCTATGGGAGTGAAATGAGATTTCCCCATGGAGCCAGAACTCAGAACCCAGAAAAATGGGGTGACTGTCAAGACCATCTTGGGTTTAGCACTGAAAGTCCATATCCCAGAAAACCCCTGATTCCAGACAAGTTGGGTTGATTGGTCACCCTCTAAGTGATACAGGAATGAGGAAATTCAGGGTTTTCTGATATCTTCAGAAGGTCATTGGACTCTCACCAGGCTTGGATAGAGGAATGAACCAATAGAAAAATCTCTAAGGACAGGATCTTGTTCCATATGTGTGCTTGAATGTTTAGGTTAGTAAAGGCTAATTGACAAAGGAAGCAGAAGAGAGCACATGTCCTGCTGTTTTCTATGATGTTTATTAATTTTCACTAATGCCAGAATTTCCTGGGCTACTTTTGCTTTGGTTCCTCTTAAAAGAAGAACAGCTCCGGGGCTTCCCTGGCAGCGCAGTGGTTGAGAGTCTGCCTGCCGATGAAGGGGATGCGGGTTTGTGCCCCGGTCCGGGAAGATCCCACATGCCGTGGAGCAGCTGGGCCCGTGAGCTATGGCCGCTGAGCCTGCGCGTCCGGAGCCTGTGCTCCGCAACGGGAGAGGCCACAGCAGTGAGAGGCCTGCATACCAAAAAAAAAAAAAAAAAAAAAAAAACCACGACTGCATTTTATTTGTAAATAAACTTACAGAAAAGCTGCAAGAAATAGAATAGTACAAAGACCACCAATATACCCTTTTTGAGATTACCTATTATTAACATTTCACACTATTTGCTTTATAATTCCTATATTGTCTCTTCACACACACACACATTTTTTTTTTCTGAACAATTTGATGCTAGGTTGCATGCATCATGCCATTTTACCCCTAAATTCTTTAATGCGTATCTCCTAAGAATATTCTCTTACATATAATTTAACATCAATATAATACTTCAGTAATTTAACATCAATACAATACTTTTACCTAATCTACAATGCATATTCCAATTTTGTCAATGGTCTCAACAATGTCCTTTATAGCAGGGGTTCCCAACCCCCAGTCCATGGACAGGTACCGATCCACTGCCTGTTAGGAACCAGGCCGCAAAGTAGGAGGTGAGTGGCGGATGAGAGAGAGAAGCTTCATCTGCCGCTCCCCACCACTCCCCATTACTCGCATTACTGCCTGAACAATCCTCCCCACCCCGTCTGTGGAAAAACTTTCCTCCATGAAACTGGTCCCCGGTGCCAAATATGTTGGGGATTGCTGCTTTATAGCATTTCCTTTTTACTTCAGTATAGGAACACATGTAGGATCAATTATTTCATTTAGTTGTCATGTCTCTTTAGTCTTCTTTAATCTGGAACAATTTGCAGCTTTTCTTTGTCATTTATGACAGTTTTGAAGGTACAATCATGTTTTCATGTTTAATAGAAAGTTCCTCATTTGGGGGTTTGTCTGATATTTTCTCATGGTTAGATTATGCATCCTGGCTTGAATACTATTTAAGTGATTCTGTGTCCCTCTCAAGGTATCACATCTGGAGACACCCAATATCCATCTGTCCCTCATTAATGATACTAATTATGACTATCTAGCCAAGGGGTCATCTAGTTTCTATATGATAGAATTCTATTTTTTTCCCCATACACATACATTCTTAATCAATTCTAAATACAGATATTAGCCTCTTAGATGATTTCAGACCTGCACTTCTTTGCAATCATGGACAGGAAGAAGGTGTTGAGACATCTATTTTCAATAAAGGAGAAAGTTTTATACTTTTATTTTTATGTTCTACTTCATTTCTGGAACAAAACCCACCTCTGAAGATTGCTTCTTACTTGAGTAAAGAAGTGAGAAATAAAATCAAACCAAAACAAAAGCTAAGAATAAAACAACCCACTCTCGATCTGTTTCCTCCACTAGAGGAGATGATTGAGTTTCATGGAACCAACCATCCTGAGAGCAGAATTCTGTTTGCTGCCTCTTGATGAGAATTTGACTAGAAGATTCTTGGAAAAATGAGAGGAAACTGGGCCATCATCCCAGTGTTAAAACTACAGAGAAAAAATTAAATTTCTCTTAGTTATGAGTTCATATTACTTGTATCCTGCTGACTCTGATAGGCAGAGTAGCTTTAGAAAAGGTGAATGTGGAGAGCCAGTTTGTTAGTGATGAGTCCAAGCAAGGACAGTGTAGGTCTGATGTCTTTCAAGGGGTAAACTGGACCTCAAAAATGCCTGTTGTTGTTCAGTATCATGGAATAAGATATAAAACTGCTTTATATGCATCTTTCTCCAAATTGTGACCTTCCTGGTATCTGCATTTCTGTTGTCAAGTTTCTCCTCTACCTAAAACCTTCACTGTGTAGTGTCTTGTGTCCACCCCTGGCTTTTTTCTCTGGTGTCCTTCAATATTTTTTCCCCTTGGTTTACAGTTTTCATGTGAACTTATCATCAGTAACAAGCCTCCTGTTTGGCATATGCCTAGGTTATTTGATACATGCTGATTACCCTTATGGACAGCTCAGTCCAACCCCGTGGATGGACACCAGATGGAGAGGGGCATGAGCTGACCATGCCAGGGTAACTGCATTAGGTTCTAACCCCTGACCAGTGGCCATATATAATTCTTCTCTCCCAAGTTGGAGGTGGAAAGGAAGCAGTCCCACTACTTGGTCTCTGCATGGGATTAGGTAACAAAGAACAAAACTTATGCCCCTGAAGAGTGAGGAGATCCAGCAGGTCTTAAGTGGGTAGTTAACAAAAGGTCAGTAATTTTGGGCCCAAGGTTCAGAATCAAATGGGGGTCAGAAAATAACAGTAGATGAAAATGCGGAATAACAGGTTGAAATTACTGAGAAAGATGTTGCTTGGATTAATTCTGGAGTGGGGAATCTTAGACTGAATTTCATTTTTACAAAGTCAAAGTATGTGTTGGCAAGATTGGGCTGGAACAGTGTGCAATAGACAACCTATTTGATCCTGCACTGATGGTCTGGTGATCGTCCAGTGAATTTGAGCAGAGAAGTTCTACATCAAAGGAACAGGTAAAGTCAGACTCAGTGATGAGATTTAAGAGTTCTGTGACTGTTAAGTATCTTGCCTATTTTAAGATTCTTCACTTAAAAATCTGAAAAGTTGGAAAATTGAGTAAAGCAAATTCTTGAGAGGAGGTAATATTTGTGTGCTATTTCTCGATATGCTGTTGGATAAAGGATAGTTTGAGATATTGGAGCAGTAACGTGTAACTAAAAACCCAGGAATTTCCACAATATTCCTTGATCAGAGCTGGGAATATGATGGCCTCAGGTGTTTTGTGGAGCCCAGGTTACTCTCAGCTACACTTGTATTATCCCGGTGCCAGGTTGTGCTATATTCATTAGCTTAATTCTCACAATAATCCTATGAAGTAGGTATTATTGTTTCCTTCTTTTTGAAGAGAAGGACATAAGAGACACAAAGAAGTTACAAAATTTGCTCAAAGTTATACAACAAATGATCAAGTTGAGAATTAAGCCTAGGGCTCTTAGTCCTGTGTTCTGTTGCAGTGCTTCTTAACCTATTTGAGGTAACTGATCCTTTGAGCATCTTATGTAAGATGTGAATGTTCTTCACAGAAAGTTGTACACCCAAAGTTGTATACCTAAATCTTCAGGGGGGCTTATGAACATCTGGGAGCCCACTGATGGACCTAAAGTTAAGAATGTCTCCTGAATATATTGAATATATGTTTTAAAATTTTATTTTTAATTTTAAAAATTTTAAAGGAAAAATATATTTTAAGTTACCCAAACCTTATTGTACATAAAAACTGTTTTTTTTTTTCAGTATGTGATCCTGAACTGGATCCTTTATTGTAAAAATATGGTTAAGTACTATTGGAGCAACTGATGTACTTGGAATATGATCTATAGAATAAGCAGTAGTATTACTTGATGTTAAATTCCCTGAATTTGATAACTTTACTGTGGTTATGCAAGTAAATATCCTTGCATACAACCTACTTTCAAATAATTCAAAAAGTATAATGTACATTGAAGTAAAAGATCAGATGATATCAGAAATGGCTAATAAATTAAAATTTTCCCAAGGGAGAATAGATTTGAATGAAAATTTAATAAAAGACATTAAAGAAAGTCAGAAAAACAAAAAAATAATTAAAATTAGATGAAAGAAGTAACCTGGATCCATATAAACTTTTGAGCCCCAACAACTTTCTGAGTTCGACATGGTGGTATAGAAGTTTTGGAGCAAATTCCGTTCATGCCTTGCTCATATCACTTTGGCACTCATGGTTCCAGTGTGTTCTTTTTTTAAAAAAATTTATTTATTTATTTGGCTGTGCTGGGTCTTATTTGTGGCACACAGGATCTTCATTGTGGCACGTGGGATCTTTAGTTGTGACATGTGGGCTCTTAGTTGCAGCATGCGGGAACTTTAGTTGCGGCATGTAGGATCTTTAGTTGTGGCATGTGAACTCTTCGTTGCGGCATGTAGGATCTTTAGTTGTGGCATGCGAACTCTTCGTTGCGGCATGTAGGATCTTTAGTTGTAACATGCAAACTCTTCGTTGCGGAATGTAGGATCTTTAGTTGTGGCATGTGAACTCTTCGTTACAGCTTTTGGGATCTAGTTCCCTGACTAAGGGTCGAACCCGGGCCCCCTGCATTGGGAGCGTGGAGTCTTAGCCACTGGACCACCAAGGAAGTCGCCTCCATTGTGTTCTGATGCAGCCAGTACAAGCTCTTAAAACTCTCCACTTGAGGGTTTTCTCAGCCTGCAATTGGAACAGGTTAGAAGTGCTGGATGTTTAATGGCCCTGAGAGTAACTATTGGCTAATGGAAGATGAGAATTGGAGGATAAACAGCCCTGATTTCTCACTTCTTGAGAGGAACAACTCTGAGGTAGATTCTATATCTCCCCTCAGGCTTCCCCAGCTGGACAGAACTTTAGATATCCACAGTGGGAGCCTGTTTGATAACACAGCCTTTATTGACTTTTATCACTTCTCTGTCTCATTTTTCCACTTTCCTAACTAGTGCTCTCTAGAACCACATTCCAAGCAGATTACTTGCATTCAAATTCTTGTATCAGTGTCTGCTTTGGGGCAATCTGGCGTCAGACAAATCTATTCAAGTATGTTACTGTGATAGTTTTTACACAATAATGATAGTTTAAGATACTCATCAAATGACAAAATCCAACTTTGAACGCTTTTGTCATCATGTAAAGAAGGCTGGTCTAGCCACTGGAGGATGAGAAGCCCTATGAAACAGAATGTAGGCAACTTAGTCAACAGTTGCAATAAACTACCGGCCATGTCAGTTGCTATCTGAAACCATCTGGTCCCCAGTCAATCCACCATTTGACCACAAAAACATGAGTGAACGCAGCTGACATCATAGGGAGTGGAGAGAAGACATACCAGCTGAGCCCTGCTCAAATTTCCAACCAGCAGAATTCTCTCTGAATCAAGAGGAACTGTACCCAGAATCTTGACCTTGTCAGACCTGATACAGATCATGGACTTTAAGCCTGATCTGTGATTAAATAAGACCTTGGGAATCTTGGGAAGGGGTGAGTATATTTCATGTATTTCACATGAATCACTGGGGCCAAAGGGAGGGCCATGGTAGTTTATTAGAATAATGGCCCCCAATGAATCACATCACCTTGTCTCCTCCCTTTGCAATGTGACCTTTTCCCCTCTCATCCAGAGATGGAGACTATTTCCCCATCTCCTGAGTCTGTGCTGGCCTTGTGACTCACTTTTACCAAAAGAATGCTTCAGAAGTTACATTTTGGGACTTCTGAGGCCTATACTTAAGTGACCTTGCAGCTGCCACTGTCATCCTTATGAAATGCATCTGCTGTCATGTAAAAGGCCTGATCTAACTACTGGAGAAAGAGAGGCTGTGCAAAGAAGCTGACAGCTCCAGGCGACTTCCAGACATGTGAGCAAGGCCATCTGAACGAGCCAGCCACCAGCTGACCAGCCAACTGACCACAAACACAAAAGTGAGCCTAGCTGACACCACATGGAGCAGAGACAAGACATTCCAGCTGAGCCTCACCAAACTGCCAGCTCAGAGAATCGCGAGAGGGAAACATAACATTATCCATGCATAGTTCTTAGTCTTGCTGAGTTTCTTTCTCCATTACCTCTTGAGACCAAGCAAGGAAAACAAAAATAAGGTCAACATGATAGTTGTAGACCCTGCCTCAGCCACTGCCAAGATTACATTCTCATCTAGGTCCAAATTCAACCCTTTCTTTTCCCATTGACCCATGAGCCAGAAACTGGGGGAACTTTGGACTTAGTTACAGTAGAGGGCTACCAGGTCTGTCCAATTCCACCCAGGGGTTAAACCAACTACTAAACTGAAAGACAGATTACACAAATCATCTGCTGCTGTTGAAGAAAAACCCTGAGCAGGACTTAGGATTTTGCATAGATTTGTAAACCTTGACATTTCCTTGTAAAACTCAAGAGTATAGGTAAGTTAGTCATGGCACTGTTTCTGTTCTTTTTGCTTCTCACATTAACATTCATGTAAAAATTTACCTTAATTGAGAAAATAATACTAATAAAAGAAGTGAGAGGGGGCACACCACAAATAGGCAGAAATGCACCAGTCTTCAAGTAGCAGTAGTAATTTCAATATGAGCTATTTTTGCTTTGGGGAAGTTTAAAGAAACATTTTCTCTCTCCTTTTTTTCCCCTCTGTGTTCATCATTAGATGCTTATATTGAAGCCTTAGGTTGAAGAGCATGTTTTAGGACAGCTTCTCTTACTTTTCTGAACAGTTATCTTCCTTTTGTGAAGTAGAATTATATAACACTGTGAGTGATTAATTTCAGATTTCTTGCCCTTCCCACTGTGTTTTCTTCAATTGTATCTTTTAGATTAGAAAATGCTAGAGAAAAATGTTGATTTCTGATGAGAATAATGTAACTTTTTCTGGTGAAAATCTTTCTTCCATAGGGCAGTCAGTTTGAAGTTTCTTTGGAAACCATCCAACTATTGATTAATTTATGTACATCGTGTAGCTCCTCTAAACTTGGCAGAGTTCCCCAGACCTCAAATATACAAGTTCATCATCTGCTGTTACTAAACTTAAATCATAGGGAACTTTGCATTGCTAAAATTTCTCTTGCAAAATGTGTGAACATTTGGGTACTCCCAGATGGCTCTCTTGTTTGGTCCAGTCCTTCTGGCTACTTGGTCCCAAGTAAACCTGTGGTTTAAGGGGCAGTTTTCTATCCAGGGACTATAATGTACCTATAAGGTCACAGGAAATATAAGTGAGCTCCACATTAGTCTTCCCATACTCTATACCAAACCAATATAGTGGTTAACTGGGAATTTTTTTGCTAATACACCTAACTTCTGTTTCTTTCTCCTTTACTTTTATATATAATAGGCAAAGGATTATGCATCTATTAGTATTTGTAGAGTCTTTCTGACTCCAAGCCTCTGCTGATAAGCTTTTGTGTTGTCTTTTTGACTCTTTCCCCTTCTTTTACTGCCATTTTCCCCTAATCCAGCTCCTAGCCAACATTTACTTGAGAGAAAAAATAGCAATGGCAGAAGGAAAGGAGCAGGGGGAAGGGAAGAATGCAGGTGTGTTGAGGTGGACAGGGCTTCTCTTACCCCAATTGATTATTAGAACCTTCTTGGGAAGTTTCAAAAACTATCAGTGCATGTGCCTGTGGAACAGTCTGGGCGTTGGCATTTATATAAATCTGCCTTGTTGATTCAACTAAACAACCACCATTAAGAACTATTACAGTTGAGTTTTTATAAGCAAGAGGCTGGCAAGGAGGAAGGTTCCGGCTAGCTGTGACTTGTGAGAGAATTGGAAAACAAGATGATTAGGAGAAAGTGAATTTTAAGAAATGTTAGGAAGTAGTGCTGTAGATTATAAATTGGATTTTTTTTTTTTTACCCAAGAGGTATATATAGAGATTAGAATTGATTTTGGTTGCTGATCCATATTTCCTTGAAGACAGCATCATATCATGGTAAGACTTACCCTCTTCTGGTTTCAGCAATCCTCTTTACAGGATTTAAGATATGGGGAACCACAAGAGCTCTCCACGCACAGTTCAGACCATACCCAATCTCACCCTCCAACACCTCCATAAAGGAGCTCCCTGCCTCATCCCTTGACACTATCCGATTGACCATATCCCAGAAGGATATAACCAGATATGATTATCCACCTCTCTGTAAGACAGTGATTTTCAAATTACAGAGTCATAAAATAAATTTAATGGCTTGTAACCAGCATATTGTGTTTTTAATGAAAAATAATAGGCAAGAAAATAGAGTGTGTGGAAGCATATCATTTGTTAAAGTCTTTGTTTTACTATATGTATATGAGTATAGTATTTCTTATATTCTTATGTTTCTTGTATTAGTATTTCTTACAGGAGGTTTTTCTTATTGTGAGTCTGGCAAAAATTATTGAGAGCCACTGCTCTAAGTGACCACAGAACACATTGTATCATACCTTTATCTGGGTTTGATCCAGTTACCACAAGACTTTTATGCCTCTCAGGTGATCCTTTATCACCTGGACTCTCATTGCCATACATTCCCCAGTCTGACCCAATATACCACCCCTCCTGATGCCTCAGACCCTTTTACTTTGCCCTTTGGAATTTGTGGGTTGGCCATTAGCAGAATTTCCAATATTCTCAAACTCTCTTTGGAACAGTTCTTCTTGATCTATCTGAAAACTTATCTCCCTTGAGGTCTCTCTCCTACAGCCACTTATGTGGTGGCTGTTTCTTTTCCTCACTTCCCACCATTGGGTGTGGAGTTGGGGGTGTCCTTTCTGCTCCTCATTTTCACTTCCAGATCATTGTTCCTTCCTCATACCTAAAAAAGCCAGTTCTTTCAGACCATATCACCCACTACCTTTCCCTGACACTGCCAATTTCAGTCCTTATGGTTAAACTCATTCATTGATAATTAAAGAACCTGATTTTGCATCTTTCCTTCCATTGCTAGTCCTGCCTTCATTCTTGTTTCTGTTTTTTTAACATCTTTATTGGAGTATAATTGCTTTACAATGTTGTGACCGTTTCTTCTGTATAAAAAAATGAATCAGCTATACATATACATATATATCCATATCCCCTCCCTATTGCATCTCCCTGCCACCCTCCCTATCCCACCCCTCTAGGTGATCATAAATCACCAAGCTGATCTCCCTGTGCTATGCGGCTGCTTCCCACTAGCTATCTATTTTACATTTGGTAATGTATATATGTCAATACCACTCTCTCGCTTCGTCACACCTTACCTTTCCCCCTCCCTGTGTCCTCAGGTCCATTCTCTACATATGCGTCTTTATTCCTGTCCTGCCCCTAGGTTCTTCAGAACCTTTTTTTTTTTTTAATTCCATATATATGTGTTACCATACAGTATTTGTTTTTCTCTTTCTGACTTACTTCACTCTGTATGACAAACTCTAGGTCCATCCACCTCACTACAAATAATTCAATTTTGTTTCTTTTTATGGCTGAGTAATATTCCATTGTATATGTGTGCCACATCTTCTTTATCCATTCATTTGTCAATGCACACTTAGGTTGCTTCCATTACCTGGCTAGTGTAAATAGTGCTGCAATGAACATTGTGGTTCATGACTCTATTTGATTTATGGTTTTCTCAGGGAATATGCCAAATACTGGGATTACTGGGTTGTATGGTAATTCTATTTTTAGTATTTTTAACATATTTATTGTAGTATAATTGCTTTACAAAGGTGTGTTACTTTCTGCTGTATAACAAAGTGAATCAGCTACACATATACATACATCCCCACATCTCATTCCTCTTGCGTCTCCCTCCCATACTCCTTATCTCACCCCTCTAGTTGGACACAAAGCATGGAACTAATCTCCATGTACTATGTGGCTGCTTCCTCCTAGCTATCTATTATACATTTGGTAGTGTATATATGTCCATGTCACTCTCTCCTTTCGTCCCAGCTTACCCTTCCCCCTCCCCGTGTCCTCAAGTCCAGTCTCTATATCTGCATCTTTATTCCTTTCCTACCTCTAGTTGCTTCAAAACCATTTCTTTTTTTTTTTTTTTAGATTTTTTTAACATCTTTTTTAGAGTATAATTGCTTTACAATGGTGTGTCAGTTTCTGCTTTACAACAAAGTGAATCAGTTATAAATATACATGTGTCCCCATATTTCTTCCCTCTTGCATCTCCATCCCTCCTACCCTCCCTATCCCACCCCTCTAGGTGGTCACAAAGCACCGAGCTGATCTCCCTGTGCTGTGTGGCTGCTTCCCACTTGCTATCTATTTTACTTCTGGTAGTGTGTATATGTCCATGCTGCTCTCTCACTTTGTCCCAGCTTACCTTGCCTCTCCCGTACCCTAAAGTCCATTCTCTAATAGGTCTGCATCTTTATTCCTGTCTTGCCCCTGCGTCCTTCTGACCATTTTCTTTTTTAGATTCCATATATATACGGTATTTGTTTTTCTCTTTCTCTTTCTACTTACTTCACTCTGTATGACAGTCTCTAGGCCCATCCACCTCACTACAAATAACTCAGTTTCATTCATTTTTATGGCCGAGTAATATTCTATTGTATATATGTGCCACATCTTCTTTATCCATTCATCTGTTGATGGACACTTAGGTTGCTTCCATGTCCTGGCTATTGTAAATAGAGCTGCAATGAACATTTTGGTACATGACTCTTTTTGAATTATGGTTTTCTCAGGGTATATCTCCAGTAGTGGGATTGCTGGGTTGTATTGCAGTTTTATTTTTGGTTTTTTAAGGAACCTCCATACTGTCTCCATAGTGGCTGTATCAATTTACATTCCCAACAACAGTGCAAGAGGATTCCCTTTTCTCCACACCCTCTCCAGCATTTATTGTTTGTAGATTTTTTGATGATAGCCATTCTGAGCAGCATGAGATCATATCTCATTGTAGTTTTGATTTGCATTCCTCTAATGATTAATGATATTGAGTATTCTTCCATGTGTTTGTTGGCAATCTGTATATCTTCTTTGGAGAAATGTCTGTTTAGGTCTTCTGCCCATTTTTGGATTTTTTTTTTTTTTTTTTTTTTGATATTGAGCTGCATGAGCTGCTTGTATATTTTGGAGATTCATCCTTTGTCAGTTACTTCATTTGCAAATATTTTCTCCTATCCTAAGGGTTGTCTTTTCATCTTGTTTATGGTCTCCTTTGTTGTGCAAGAGCTTTAAAGTTTCATTGGGTCCCATTTCTTTATTTTTGTTTTTATTTCCATTTCTCTAGGAGGTGGGTCAAAACGGATCTTGCTGTGATTTATGTCATAGAGTGTTCTCTGTATATTTTCCCCTAAGAGTTGGATGGTGTCTGGCCTTGCATTTAGATCTTCAATCCATTTTGAGTTTATTTTTGTGTATGGTGTTAGGGAGTGTTCTAATTTCATACTTTTACATTTAGCTGTCCAGTTTTCCTAGCAAGACTTATTGAAGAGGCTGTCTTTGCTCAACTATATATTCCTGCCTCCTTTATCAAAGATAATGTGACGATATGTGAGTGGATTTATATCTGGGCTTTTTATCCTGTTCCATGGATATATATTTCTGTTTTTGTGTCAGTACCATACTGTCTTGATTACTGTGGCTTTGTAGTATAGTCTGATGTCAGGGAACCTGATTCCTCCAGCTGCATCTTTCTTTCTCAAGATTTCTTTGGCTATTTGGGGCCTTTTGTGTTTCCATACAAATTATGATTTTTTTTGTTCTAGTTCTGTGAAAAATGCAGGTGATAGTTTGATAGCGATTGCATTGAATCTGTAGATTGCTATTGGTTATAGAGTCATTTTCAGAATTTTGATTCTTTCAATCCAAGAACATGGTATATATCTCCATCTATTTGTATCATCTTTAATTTCTTTCATCAGTGTCTTATAATTTTCTGCATACACGTCTTTTGTCTCCTTAGGTAGGTTTATTCCTAGATATATTTTTCTTTTTGTTGCAATGGTAAATGGGAGTGTTTCATTAATTTCTCTTTCAGATTTTTCATCATTAATGTAGAGGAATGCAAGAGATTTCTGTGCATTAATTTTGTATCCTGTTACTTTACCAAATTCATTGATTAGCTCTAGTAGTTTTCTGGTAGCATCATAGGACCTCAATGTATAGTATCATGTCATCTGCAAACAGTGACAGCTTTATTTCTTCTTTTCCTATTTGGATTCCTTTCATTTCTTTTTCTTCTCTGATTGCTGTGGCTATAACTTCCAAAACTATGTTGAATAATAGTAGTGATAGTGGGCAACCTTGTCTTGTTCCTGATCTTAGTGGAAATGCTTTCAGTTTTTCACCATTGAGGATGATGTTGGCTCTGTGTTTGTCATATATGGCCTTAATTATGTTGAGGAAACTTCCCTGTATGCCTATTTCTGGAGGGTTTTTATCATAAATGGGTGTTGAATTTTGTCAAAAGCTTTCTCTGCGTCTATTGAGATGCTCATATGGTTTTTCTCCTTCAATTTGTTAATATGTTGTATCACGTTGATTGATTTGCATATATTGAAGAATCCTTGCATTCCTGGGATAAACACCACTTGATCATAATGTATGATCCTTTTAATGTGCTGTTGGCTTCTCTTTGCTAGTATTTTGTTAAGGATTTTTGCCTCCATGTTCATCAGTGATATTGGCCTGTATTTTTCTTTCTTTGTGACATTTTTGTCTGGCTTTGGTATCAGAGTGATGGTGGCCTCATAGAACGAGTTTGGGAGGGTTAATCCCTCTGGTATACATTGGAAGAGTTTGAGAAGGATAGGTGTTAACTCTTCTCTAAACGTTTGATAAAATTTGCCTGTGAAGCCATCTGGTCCTGGGCTTTTGTTTGTTGGAAGATTTTTAATCACCATTTCAATTTCAGTGCTTGTGATTGGTCTGTTCATATTTTCTATTTCTTCCTGGTTCAGGCTCGGAAGACTGTGCATTTCTAAGAATTTGTCCAATCTTCCAGGTTGCCCAATTTATTGGCATATAGTTGCTTGTAGTAATCTCTCATGATCCTTTGAATTTCTGCAGTGTCAGTTGTTACTTCTCCTTTTTCACTTCTAATTCTGTTGATTTGAGTCTTCTCCCTTTTTTCCTTCATAAGTCTGGCTAATGGTTTATCAATTTTGTTTATCTTTTCAACGAACCAGCTTCTAGTGTTATTGATCTTTGCTATCATTTCCTTCATTTCTTTTTCATTTATTTCTGATGCGATCTTTATGATTTCTTTCCTTCTGCTAACTTTGGGGGTTTTTTGCTCTTCTTCGTCTAATTGCTTTAGGTGTAAGTTTAGGTTGTTTATTTGAGATGTTTCTTGTTTCTTAAGGTAGGCTTGTATAGCTGTAAACATCTGTCTTAGAACTGTTTTTGCTGCATCTCATAGGTTTTGGGTATTTACGTTTTCGTTGTCATTTGTTTCTAGTTATTTTTTGATTTCCTCTTTGATTTCTTCAGTGATCTATTGCTTATTAAGTAGTGTGTTGTTTAGCCTCAATGTGTTTGTATTTATTACAGATTTTTTCCTGTAATTAATATCTAGTCTCATAGAGTTGTGATCGAAAAAGATACTTGATAAGATTTTAATTTTCTTAAATTTACCAAGGCTTGATTTGTGACCCAAGGTATGATCTATCCTGGAGAATGTTCCATGAAACCTTGAGAAGAAAGTGTATTCTGTTGTTTTTGAATGGAGTGTCCTGTAAATGTCAATTAAATCCATCTGGTTTAATGTATCATTTAAAGCTTGTGTTTCCTTATTTATTTTCATTTTGGTTGATCTGTCCATGGTGAAAGTGGGGTGTTAAAGTCCCCTACTATTATTGTGTTACTGTCGATTTCCCCTGTTATGGCTGCTAGTATTTGCCTTATGTACTGAGGTGCTCCTATGTTGGATGCATAGATATTTACACTTGTTACATGTTCTTCTTGGATTGATCCCTTGATCATTATATAGTGTCCTTCTTTGTCTCTCATAATAGTCTTTGTTTTAAAGTCTGTTTTGTCTGATATGAGAATTGCTACTCCAGCTTTAGTTTGAGTTCCATTTGCATGGAATATCTTATTCCATCCAGTCACTTTCAGTCTGTATGTGTCCCTAGGTCCGAAGTGGGTCTCTTGTAGACAGTATATATACAGGTTTTGTTTTTGTATCCATTTAGCCAGTCTATGTCTTTTGGTTGGAGCATTTAATCCATTTACAATTAAGGTAATTATCGATATGTATGCTGCTATTACCATTTTCTTAATTGTTTGGGTTTATTATTGTCGGTGTTTTCCTTCTCTTGTGTTTCCTGACTAGAGAAGTTCCTTTAGCATTTGTTGAAAAGCTGGTTTGGTGGTGCTGAATTCTCTTAGATTTTGCTTGCCTGTAAAGCTTTTCATTTCTCCATCAAATCCAAATGAGATGCTTGCTGGGTAGAGTAATCTTGGTTGTAGGTTTTCTCTTTCATCACTTTAAATATGTCCTGCCACTCCCTTCTGGCTTGCAGAGTTTCAGCTGAAAGATCAGCTGTTAACGTTATGGGGATTCCCTTCTGTGTTACTTGTTGTTTTTCCTTTGCTGATTTTAATATTTGTTCTTTGTATTTAATTATCAATGGTTTGATTAATATGTGTCTTGGCCTGTTTCTCCTTGGATTTATCCTGTATGGCACTCTCTGTGCTTCCTGGAATTGATTAACTATTTCCTTTCCCACATCAGGGAAGTTTTCAACTATAATCTCTACAAATATTTTCTCAGTCCCTTTCTTTTTCTCTTCTTTTGGGACCTGTGTAATTCAAATACTGATGCATTTAATGTTGTCCCAGATGTCTCTGAGACTGTCCTCTATTCTTTTCATTCTTTTTTCTTTATTCTGCTCTGCAGTAGTTATTTCCACTGTTTTATTTTCCAGGTCACTTATCCGTTCTTATGCCTCAGTTATTTTGCTATTGATCCCTTCTAGAGAATTTTAAATTTCATTTATTGAGTTGTTATTCTCCGTTTGTTTGCTCTTTAGTTCTTCTATGTCTTTGTTAAACACTTCTTGTATTTTCTCCATTCTATTTCCAAGATTTTGGGGCATCTTTACTATCATTATTCTGAATTCTTTTTCAGGTAGACTGCCTATTTCCTCTTCATTTGTTAGATCTTGTAGGTTTTTACCTTGCTCCTTCATCTGCTGTGTGTTTCTCTGTCTTCTCAGTTTGCTTAACTTACTGTCTTTGGGGTCTCCTTTTCACAGGCTGAAGTTTCAAAGTTTCCGTTGTTTTTGGTGTCTTTCCCCAGTGGCTAAGCTTGGTTCAGTGGGTTATACAGGCTTCTTGGTGGGGGAGACTACTTCCTGTGTTCTGGTGGATGGGGTTGGATCCTGTCTCTCTGGTGGCCAGGTCCATGTCTGGTGGTGTGTTGTGGGTGTCTGTGGCCTTATTTTGATTTTAGGCAGTCTCCCAGCTAGTGGGTGGGGTTTTGTTCCTGTGTTCCTAGTTGTTTGGCATAGGGTGCTCAGCACTGTAGTTTGCTGGTCATTGAGTGCAGCTGCATCTTAGCATTGAGATGGAGATCTCTGGGAGGTTTTCGCCATTTGATATTACATGGAGCTGGAAGGTCTCTTGTGGACCAGTGTCCTGAACTTGGCTCTCCCACTTCAGTGGTCCAGCCCTGATGCGTGACTGGAGTGCCAAGAGCCTGTCCTCCACATGGCTCAGAATAAAAAGGAGAAAAGAAAGAAAGAAAGAAAGAAACAGGAAGACAAAATAAAGTAAAGTAAAATAAAATTATTAAAGTAAAAAATAAAAAAATAATTATTAAGAAAAGCAATTTTTAAAAGTAATAATTGAAAAAAAAAACAGGCAAAACCCTAGGACAAATGGTAAAAGCAAAGTTATACCGACAAAATCACATACAGAAACATACACATACACACGCACAAAAAGAGAAAAAGGGGAAAAATATATATATCATTGCTCCCAAAGTCCACCTCCTCAATTTGGGATGATTTGTTTTCTATTCAGGTATTCCACAGTTGCAGGGTACATCAAGTTGTTTGTGGAGCTTTAATCCACTGCTCCTGAGGCTGCTGAGAGATATTTCCCTTTCTCTTCTTTGTTCACACAACTCCCGGGATTCAGCTTTGGATTTGGACCAGCCTCTGCATGTAGGCCACCTGAGGGCGTCTGTTCTTCGCGCAGACCAGATGAGTTTAAAGGAGCAGCTGATTTGGGGGCTATGGCTCACTCAGGCCTGGGGAAGGGAAGGGTATGGATGCAGGATGAGCCTGCAGCGACAGAGGCTGGCCTGACATTGCACCAGCCTGAGGCGCGCTGTGCGTTCTCCCAGGGAAGTTGTCCCTGGATCATGAGATCCTGCCAGTGGCGGGCTGCACAGGCTCCCAGGAGGGGAGTTGTGGATAGTGACCTGTGCTTGCACTCAGGCATTTTTTTTTTTTTTTTTTTTTTTGCTGTATGCGGGCCTCTCACTCTTGTGGCCTCTCCCATTGTGGAGCACAGGTTCCAGACGTGCAGGCCCAGTGCCCATGGCACACAGGCCCAGCCGCTTCGAGGCATATGGTATCTTCCCAGACTGGGGCACGAAACTGTGTCCCCTGCATCGGCAGGCAGACTCTCAACCACTGCGCCACCAGGGAAGCCCGCACACAGACTTCTTGGTGGCAGCAGCAGCAGCCTTAGCTTCCCATGTCCCTCTCTGGGGTCCGCACTGATAGCCACGGCTCGTGCCCATCTCTGGAGCTCCTTTAAGTGGTGCTCTTAATCCTCTCTCCTCGTGCATCAGGAAACAAAGAGGCAGGAAAAAGTCTCTTGCCTCTTCGGCAGTTCCAAACTTTTTCCCGGACTCCCTCCCAGCTAGCCGTGGCACACTAGCCCCCTTCAGGCTGTGTTCACACAGCCAATCCCAGTCGACCGAAGCCCGAACCTGAGCTCCCCGCCCACACTGGTCCCATCGGGTGAGCAGACAATCCTCTCAGGCTGATGAGTGCTAGTCAGCACCGTTCCTCTGTGTGGGAATCTCTCCACTTTGCCCTCCGCACCCCTGTTGCTGCGCTCTCCTCCGTGGCTCTGAAGCTCCCCACCCCCCTCCGCCACCAGCAGTCTCCACCTGTGAATGGGCTTCCTAGTGTGTGAAAATCTTTCCTCCTTCACAGATCCCTCCCACTGGTGCAGGTCCCGACCCTATTCTTTGTGTCTGTTTTTTCTTTTACTCTACCCAGGTACGTGGGGGAGTTTCTTGCCTTTTGGGAGGTCTGAGGTATTCTGCCAGCGTTCAGTAGGTGCAGAACCATTTTTATTTTTCAGATTCCATATATACGTTTTAGCATGCAGTAATTATGTTCCTCTTTCAGACTTACCTCGTTCTGTATGACAGTCTCTAGGTCCACCCACCTGACTGCAAACAACTCAATATTGTTTCTTTTTATGGCTGAGTAATATTCCATTGTATATATGTGTCACATCTTCTTTACCATTCATCTGTCGACAGACACTTAGGTGGATTCCATGACCTGGCTATTATAAACAGCTCTGCAATGACCATTGTGGTAAATGACTCTTCTTGAATTATGGTTTTCTCAGGGTATATGCCCAGTAGTGGGATTGCTGGGTCATATGGTAGTTCTATTTTTAGCTTTTTAAGGACCTTCCATACTGTTCTCCATAGTGGCTGTATCAATTTATAACAACAGTGCAAGAGGATTCCCTTTTCTCCACATCCTCTCCAGCATTTATTGTTTGTAGATTTTTTGATGATGTCCACTCTGACCAGTGTGAGGTGATACCTCATTGTAGTTTTCATTTGCATTTCTCTAGTGATTACTGATGTTGAGCATCCTTTCATGTGTTTGTTGGCAATCTGTATATCTCCTTTGGAGAAATCTCTGTTTGGGTCTTCTGCCCAATATTGGATTGGGTTGTTTGTTTTTTTTTTGATATTGAGCTGCATGACCTGCTTGTATATTTTGGAGATTAATCCTTTGTCAGTTGTCCCATTTGCAAATATTTTCTACCATTTTGAGGGTTGTCTTTCCGTCTTGTTTATGGTTTCCTTTGTTGTGCAAAAGATTTTAAGTTTCATTAGGTCCCATTTGTTTTTTTTGTTTGTTTGTTTGTTTGTTTTTATTTCCATTTCTCTAGGAGGTGGGTCAAAAAGGATCTTGCTGTGATTTATGTCATAGAGTGTTCTGCCTATGTTTTCCTCTGAGAGTTTTATAATGTCTGGCCTTACACTTAGGTCTTTAAACTATTTTGAGTTTATTTTTGTATACTGTGTTAAGGAGTGTTCTAATTTCATTGTTTTACATGTAGCTGTCCAGTTTTCCCAGCACCACTTATTAAAGAGGCTGTCTTTTCTCCATTATATATTCTTGCCTCCTTTATCAAAGATAAGGTGACCACATGGGTGTGTGTGTTTATCTCTGGGCTTTCTATCCTGTTCCATTGACCAATATTTCTGTTTTTGTGCCAGTACCATACTGTCTTGATTGCTGTAGCTTTGTAGTATAGTCTGAAGCTGTGAACCTGTCTCCTCCAGCTCCATTTTTCTTTCTCAAGATTGCTTTGGCTCTTCAGGGTCTTTTGTGTTTCCATACAAATTGTGAATTCTTTTGCTCTATTTGTCTGAAAAAATGCCCTTGGTAGTTTGATAGGGATTGCATTGAATCAGTAGATTGCTTTGTGTAGTATAGTCATTTTCACAATGTTGATTCTTCCAATCCAAGAACATGGTATAACTCTCCATCTGTTTTTATCATCTTTAATTTCTTTCATCAGTGTCTTATAGTTCTCTGCATACAGGTCTTTTTTCTCCCTAGGTAGGTTTATTCCTAGGTATTTCATTCTTTTTGTTGCAATGGTAAATGGAAGTGTTTCCTTAATTTCTTTTTCAGATTTTTCATCATTAATGTATGAGAATGCAAGAGATTTCAAAGCATTAATTTTGTATCCTGCTATTTTACCAAATTCATTGATTAGCTCTAGTAGTTTTCTGGTAACATTTGTAGGATTCTCTATGTATAGTATCATGTCATTTACAGACAGTGACAGCTTTAATTTTTCTTTTCCGATTTGGATTCCTTTTACTTATTTTTATTCTCTGATTGTTGTGGCTAAAACTTCTAAAACTATGTTGAATAATAGTGGTGATAGTGGGCAACCTTGTCTTCTTTCTGATCTTAGTAGAAATGGTTTCAGTATTTCACCATTGAGAACAATGTTTACTGTGGGTTTTACAAATATGGTCTTTATTATGCTGAGGTTATGTACCTCTATGCCTACTTTCTGGAGGTTTTTTTTTTTTTTTTATCATAAATGGTGTTGAATTTTGTCAAAAGCTTTTTCTGCATCTATGAGATGATCATATGGTTTTTATGCTTCAATTTGTTAATATGGTGTGTCACATTGGTTGGCTTGCTTATATTGAAGAATCCTTGCATTCCTGGGTTAAACCTCACTTGATCATGGTGTATGATCCTTTTAATGTGCTATTGGATTCTGTTTGCTAGTATTTTGTTGAGGATTTTTGCATCTATGTTCATCAGTAATATTTTCCTGTAGTTTTCTTTTTTTATGACATCTTTGTCTGGTTTTGGTATCAGGGTGATGGTGGGCTCATAGAATGAGTTTGGGTTTTTTCCTACCTCTGCTATATTTTGGAAGAGTTTGAGAATGATAGGTGTTAGCTCTTCTTGCAATGTTTGATAGAATTCCCCTGTGAGGCCATCTGGTCCTGGTGTTTTGTTTGTTGGAAGATTTTAATCACAGTTTCATTATCAGTGTTTGTGTTTGGTCTGTTTATAGTTTCTGTTTCTTCCTGGTTCTGTCTTGGAAGGTTGTGCTTTTCTAAGAATTTGTCTATTTATTCCAGGTTTTCCATTTTATTTGCATATAATTGCTTGTAATAATCTCTCATTATCCTTTTCATTTCTGCAGTCTCAGTTGTTACTTCCCCCTTTTCATTTTTAATTCTACTGATTTGAATCTTCTCCCTTTTTTTCTTCATGAGTCTGGCTAATGGTTTATCAATTTTGTTTATCTCTCAAAGAACCAGCTTTTAGTTTTGTTGATGTTTCCTATTGTTATCTTCATTTCTTGTACATTTATTTCTTGTTTGTTTTTTATGATTCTTTTCCTTCTGCTGACTTTGGGGGATTTTTTGTTCTTTCTCTAATTATTTTTTTCCAGAGTTAGGTTGTTTATTTTTCTCTTTTCTTGAGGTAGGATTGTATTATTGTAAACTTCTGTCTTAGAAATGTTTTTGCTGCAACCCATTGGTTTTGGGTCATCATGTTTTCATTGTCATTTGTTTCTAAGTTTTCCTGATATCCTCTGGTTTCTTCAGTGATCTCTTGTTTATTTTCTAGTGTATTGTTTAGTTTTCATATGTTTGTATTTTTTGCATTTTTTTCCTGTGATTTATATCTAGTCTCATAGTGTTGTGGTCAGAAAAGATACTTGATATGATTTTTAATTTTCTTAAATATCCTGAGGCTTGAATTGTGACCCAAGATATGATCTTCTTTATTCATTCACCTGTCAATGGACACTTAGGTTGCCTCCATGTCCTAGCTATTGTAAATAGAGCTGCAATGGCCATTGTGGTACATGAGTCTTTTTGAATTATGGTTTTCCCCCTGTATATGCCCAGATAAATAGTGGGATTGCTGGGTCATATGGTAGTTCCATTTTTATTTTTTAAGGAACCTCCATTGTGTTCTCCATAGTGGCTGTATCAACGTACATTCCCAGCAACTGTGCAAGAGCCTTCCCTTTGAGGCCACCCCAAAACACACCCCTTTACATGGTCCTTCCCACCAGAAGTACAAGACCCAGCTCCACCCAAGAGAAGGCAGGCACCAGTCCCTCCCACCAGGAGGCATGCACAAGGCCTTGGACCAACATCACCCACCACAGGACAGACACCATAAAGCAAGGAACTACAATCCTGCAGGCTTTGGAAAGGCAACCACAAACATTGTAAGTTAAAGAAAGTGAGAGGACAGAGAAATTTGCTCCTTGCAGATGAAGGAAAAAGATAAAAACCTAGAAGAACAACAAAATGAAAAGGAGACAGGCAATGTACCTGAAAAATAATTCAGAGTGAAGTTAGGAAACATGATCCAAAATCTTGAAAATGAATGGAGACACAGGAATATAGAAGAAATGTTTAACAAAGAGCTAGAAGATTTCAAGAGCAAACAGAGATGAACAACACAATAACTGAAGTGAAAAATACACTAGAAGGAATCAGTATCAGAATAACTGAGACAGAAAAATGAATGAGTGAATTGGATGACAGAGTGGTGGAAATCACTGCTGCAGAACCAAATGAAGAAAAAAGAATGAAAAGAAATGAGCACAGTCTCATAGATCTCTGGGACAGCATTAAATGCTCCAACATTTGCATTATAGGGGTCCCAAAAGAAGCAAACGAGAAAGGGCCTGAGAAAATATTTGAAGAAATTATAGTTGAAAACATTCCTAACATGGGAAAAGAAATAGTCACCCATGTCCAGGAAGCACAGAGAGTCCCATAGAGGATAAACACAAAGAAGAACATGCTGAGACACATGTTAATCAAACTAACAAAAATTAAATACAAAGAAAAAAATATTAAAAGCAAGATGGAAAAAGCAACAAATAGCATACAAGAGAATCCCCATAAGGTTATCAACTGATTTTTCAGCAGAAGCTCTGCAGTCCAGAAAGGAGTGGCAAGATATATTTAAGGTGATGAAAAGGAAAAACTACAACAAAGAATTCTCTACCCAGCAAGGCTCTCATTCAGATTTGATGGAGAAATGGAAGGCTTTACAAAAAAGCAAAATCTAAGAGAATTCAGTAACAGCAAGCCAACTTTGAATCAAATGCTGAAGAAATTTCTCTAGACTGGAAGAAAGAAAAAAAAGAGTCCACAACTAGAAACAAGAAAGTCACAAATGGGAAAACTCACTGGCAAAGGCAAACAACGAGCAAAAGTAGGAAATCATCCACACACAAATACGATATCAAACCCAGCAACCATTGGAAGAGAGTACAAATGCAGGAAATGGGAACTGCATTTGAGATTAAGAGACCAGCAACTTAAAACAACCTTGTTTTATATATATAGACTGCTATGTCAAAAACTCATGGGAAATTCAAACCAAAAAACTACAAAAGATACACACACAAAAAAGAGAAAGCAACCCAAACACAACACTAAAGATGGTCATCAAACCAAAAAGAGAAAGGGAAGAAAAAAAACCTACAAAAACAAACTGAAAACAATAAAGAAAATGACGATAGGAACATACATATTGATAATTACCTTAACTCTACAAGGATTAAATGCTCCAACCAAAACACATAGACTGGCTGAAGGGATACAGAAACAATACCCATATATGTACTATGTACAAGAGACCAACTTCAGAGCTAGGGACACATGCAGACTGAAAGTGAGGGGCTAAAAAAAGATATTCCATGCAATGGCAAATCAAAAGAAAGCTGGAGTAGCAATACTCATATCAGACAAAACACACTTTAAAATAAAGACTGTTACAAGAGACAAGAAGGACACTACATAATGATCAAGGGATCAATCCAAGAAGAATATAAAAAAATGTAAATAAATATGCACCCAACATAGGAGCACCTCAATATATAAGGGAAATGCTAACAGCCATAAAAGGGGACATTGACAGTAACACAATAATAGTGGGAGATTTTAACACCCTACTTACACCAATTCAGAGATCATCCAGACATAAAATTAATACGGAAATACAAGCCTTAAATAACATATTAGACCAGATAGACTTAATTCATATTCATGGGTCATTCCATCTGAAAGCAGAAGAATATACTTTCTTCTCAAGTGCACATGGAACATTCTCCAGGAGAGATCACATATTGGGCCACAAATCAAGCCTCAGTAAATCTAAGAAAATTGAAATCATCTTTTCTAATCACAATGCTATGAGATTAGAAATCAATTACAGGAAAAATAACTGTAAAAAGCACAAACACATGGAGGCTAAACAATATGTTGCTACACAAGCAATGGATCACAGAAGAAACCAAAGAGTGAAGGAAAAATTACGTAAAGGCAAATGACAACAAAAACACAATAATGAAAAACTATGGAGCACTGCAAAAGCAGTTCTAAGAGGGAAGTTTATAGGAATACAATCTTACCTCAGGAAACAAGAACAAATATCAAGTAAACAACCTAACCTTACACCTAAAGAAACTAGAGAAAGAAGAACAAACAAAACCCAAAGTTAGTAGAAAGAAAAAAATCATAATGATCAGAGCAGTAATAAAAGAAATAGAGGTGAAGAAAACAATAGCAAAGATCAAGGAAACTAAGAGCTGGTTCTTTGAAAAGATAAAACTGATAAACCATTAGGCAGACTCATCAAGAAAAAGAGAGAGAACTCAAATCAATAAAATTGGAAATTAAAAAGGTGAAGTTACAACGAACACCACAGAAATACAAAGCATCCTAAGAGACTACTACAAGCAACTCTATGCCAAAAAAAAATGGACAATCTGGAAGAAATGGTCAAATTCTTAGAATGGTATAACCTTTCAAGACTGAACCAGGAAGAAACAGAAAATAAGAACAGACCAATCACAAGTAATGAAATTGAAACTGTGATTAAAAATCTTCCAACATGAGAGGGAGAAGATGGCAGAAGAGTAAGACGTGGAGATCACCTTCCTCCCCACAGATACATCAGAAATACATCTACACGTGGAACAACTCCTACAGAACACCTACTGGACACTGGCAGAAGACCTCAGACCTCCCAAAAGGCAAGAAACTCCCCATGTACCTGGGTAGGGTAAAAGAAAAAAGAATAAACAGAGACAGAAGAATAGGGATGGGACCTGCACCAGTGGGAGGGAGCTGTGAAGGAGGAAAGGTTTCCACACACTAGGAAGCCCCTTTGTGGGCAGAGACTGTGGGTGGCTGAGCAGGGAAGCTTCGGAGCCGCGGAGGAGAGCACAGCAACAGGGGTGTGGAGGGCAAAGTGGAGAGATTCCCTCACAGAGGATCAGTGCGAACCTGCACTCACTAGCCCAAGATGTTTTTCTGCTCACCTGCTGGGGCAGACAGAGCTGGGAGCTGAGGGTCGGGCTTCCATAAGAGCGCAGAAAGAGGACTGGTGGCATGAACACAGCCTGAAGGGGTTAGTGCACCACAGCTAGCCAGGAGGGAGTCTGGGGAAAAGTCTGGACCTGCTGAAGAGGCAAGAGACTTTTTCTTGCTTATTTGTTTCCTGGTGCATGAGGAGAGGGGATTAAAAGCACTGCTTAAAGGAGTTCCAGACATGGACGCAAGGCGTGACTATCAGCACAGACACCAGAGACAGGCAGGAGACGCTAAGGCCGCTGCTGCTGCCACCGAGAAGCCTGTGTGCAAGCACAGGTCACCATCCACACCTCCCTTTCAGGGAGCCTGTGCAGCCCGCCACTGCCAAGGTCCTGAGATCCAGGGACAACTTCCCTGGGAGAACACACAGCATGCCTCAGGCTGGTGCAACGTCACGCCAGCCTCTGCCGACGCAAGCTCACCCTGCATCATGCCCCTCCCTCCCCCAGGCCTGAGTGAGCTACAGCCTCCGAATCAGCGGCTCCTTTAACCCTGTCCTGTCTGAGTGAAGAACAGACGCTCTCAGGCAATCTGAATGCAGAGGCAGAGCCAAATCCAAATCTGAGTCCCAGGAGCTGTGTGGAGAAAAAAGAGAAAGGGAAATCTCTCCCAGCAGCCTCAGGTGCAGCAGATTAAAGCTCCACAATCAACTTGATGTACCCTGCAGCTGTGGAATACCCGAATAGACAACAAATCATCCCAAATTGAGGAGGTGGACTTTGAGAGCAAGATTTATTATTTTTCCCCCTTTTCCTCTTTTTGTGAGTGTGTATGTATATGCTTCTGTGTGAGATTTTGTCTGTATAGCCTTGCTTTCCCCGTTTGTCCTAGGGCTCTATCTGTCCGTTTTTTTGTTTTACTTTTTACAAAAAAAATTCTTAATAATTATTTTTTATTATAATAGCTTTATTTTATTTTATATTACTTTATTTTCTTTTATCCTCTTTCTTTCTTTCTTTTTCTCTTTCTTTCTTTCTTTGTTTCTTTCTTTCTACTTTTTCTCCCTTTTATTCTGAGCCATGTGAATGAAAGGCTCTTGGAGCTGCAGCCATGCGTCAGTGCTGTGCCTCTGAGGTGGGAGAGCCAACTTCAGGACCCTGGTCCACAAGAGACCTCCCAGGTTCACATAATATCAAATGACAAAAATCTCCCAGAGATCTCCAACTCAACACCAACACTGAGCTTCACTCAAAGACCAGCAAGCTACAGTGCTGAAAACCCAATGCCAAACAACAGAAAGACAGGAACACAACTCCACACCTTAACAGAGAGGCTACTTAAAATCATAATAAGTCCAGAGACAGCCCAAAACACACCACCAGACCTGGACCTGCCCACCAGAAAGACAAGATCCAACCTCATCCACCAGAAGACAGGCACGAAGCCCCTCCACCGAAAAGCCTACACAGCCCACTGAACCAACTTTAGCCACTGAGGACAGACACTGAAAACAACGGGAACTATGAACCTGCAGCCTGAAATAAGGAGACTGCAAACACTGTAAGATAAGAAAAATGAGAAGACAGAAAAACACACAACACATAAAGGAGCAAGATAAAAACGAACCAGACCTAACAAATGAAGAGGAAAAAGGCAGTCTACCTGAAAAATAATTCAGAATAATGATCGAAAAGATGATACAAAATCTTGGAAATAGAATAGACAAAATGCAAGAAACATTTAACAAGGACCTAGAAGAACTAAAGATGAAACAAACAATGATGAACAACACAATAAATGAAATTAAAAATAGTCTAGAAGGGATCAATAGCAGAATAACTGAGGCAGAAGAACGGATAAGTGACCTGGAAAATAAAATAGTGGAAATAATTACTGCAGAGCAGAATAAAGAAAAAAGAATGAAAAGAACTGAGGACAGTCTCAGAGACCTCTGGGAGAACATTAAACACACCAACATTCAAATTATAGGGGTTCCAGAAGAAGAAGAGAAAAAGAAAGGGACTGAGAAAATATTTGAAGAGATTATAGTTGAAAACTTCGCTAATATGGGAAAGGAATTAGTGAATCAAGTCCAGGAAGCACAGAGAGTCCCATACAGGATAAGTCCAAAGAGAAACACGCCAAGACACATATTAATCAAACTGTCAAAAATTAAATACAAAGAAAATATATTAAAAGCAGCAAGGGAAAAACAACAACTAACACACAAGGGTATCCCCATAAGGTTAACAGATGATCTTTCAGCAGAAAATCTGCAAGCCAGAAGGGAGTGGCAGGACATATTTAAAGTGATGAAGGAGGAAAACCTACAACCAAGATTACTCTACCCAACAAGGATCTCATTCAGATTTGATGGAGAAATTAAAACCTTTACAGACAAGCAAAAGCTGAGAGAGTTCAGCACCACCAAACCAGCTTTACAACAAATGCTAAAGGATCTTTGCTAGGCAAGAAACACAAGAGAAGTAAAAGACCCAGAATAACAAACCCAAAACAATTAAGAAAATGGGAACATACATACTGATATTTACCTTAAATGTAAATGGATTAAATGCTCCCACCAAAAGACACAGACTGGCTGAATGGATACAAAAACAAGACACATATATATGCTGTCTACAAGAGACCCACGTCAGACCTAGAGACACATACAGACTGAAAGTGAGGGGATGGAAAAGGATATTCCATGCAAATGGAAACCAAGAGACAGCTGGAGTAGCAATTCTCATATCAGACAAAATAGACTGTAAAATAAAGACTATTAGAAGTTACAAAGAAGGACACTACATAACGATCAAGGGATCAATCCAAGAAGAAGATATAACAATTGTAAATATTTATGCACCCAACATAGGAACACCTCAATACATAAGGCAAATACTGACAGCCATAAAAGGGGAACTCGACAGTAACACGTTCATAGTAGGAGATTTTACACCCCACTTTCACCAATGCACAGATCATCCAAAGTGAAAATAAATAAGGAAACAAAGCTTTAAATGATACATTAAACAAGAAGGAGTCAATTGATATTTATAAGACATTCCATCCAAAAACAACAGAATACACATTTTTCTCAGTTGCTCATGGAACATTCTCCAGGATATATCATATCTTGGGTCACAAAATAAGCCTTGGTAAATTTAAGAAAATTGAAATTATATCACGTATCTTTTCCAAGCACAACGCTATGAGAGTAGATATCAATTATAGGAAAAGATCTGTTAAAAATACAAACATATGGTGGCTAATCAATTACACTACTTAATAACAAAGTGATCACTGAAAAAGTCAAAGAGAAAATCAAAAAATACCTAGAAACAAATGACAATGGAGACACGACAACCCAAAACTTATGGGATGCAACAAAAGCAGTTCTAAGAGGGAAGTTTATAGCTATACAATCCTACCTTAAGAAACAGGAAACATCTCGAATAAACAACCTAACCTCGCACCTAAAGCAATTAGAGAAAGAAGAACAACAACAAAAAAAAAAACCCCAAAGTTAGCAGAAGGAAGGAAATCAAAAAAAATCAGATCAGAAATAAATGAAAAAGAAAAGAAGGAAATGATAGCAAAGATCAATACAACTAAAAGCTGGTTCTTTGAGAAGATAAACAAAATAGATAAACCATTAGCCAGACTCATCAAGAAAAAAAGGGAGAAGACTCAATCATAGAATTAGAAATGAAAAAGGAGAAGTAACAACTGACACTGCAGAAATACAAAAGATCATGAGAGATTACTACAGGCAACTCTATGCCAATAAAATGGACAAACTGGAAGAAATGAAAAAATTCTTAAAAATGCACAACCTGCCAAGACTGAATCAGGAAGAAATAGGAAATATGAACAGACCAAACACAAGCACTGAAATTGAAACTGTGATTTAAAATCTTCCAACAAACAAAAGCCCAGGACCAGATGGCTTCACAGACGAATTCTATCAAACATTTAGAGAAGAGCAAACACTACCCTTCTCAAACTCTTCCAAAATATAGCAGAGGGAGGAACACTCCCAAATTCATTCTACAAGGCCACCATCAGCCTGATACCAAAACCAGACAAGGATGTCACAAAGAAAGAAAACTACAGGCCAATATCACTGTTGAACATAGGGGCAATAATCCTCGACAAAATACTAGCAAACAGAATCCAACAGCACATTAAAAGGATCATACACCATGATCAAGTTGGGTTTATTCCAGGAATGCAAGGATTCTTCATTATATACAAATCAATCAATGTGATATACCATATTAACAAATTGAAGGAGAAAAACCATTTGATCATCTCAATAGCTGCAGGGAAAGCTTTTGACAAAATTCAACACCAATTTATGATAAAAACCCTCCAGAAAGCAGGCATAGAGGGAACTTTCCTCAACATAATAAAGGCCATATATGACAAATCCACAGCCAACCTCATCTTCAATGGTGAAAAACTGAAAGCATTTCCACTAAGATCAGGAACAAGACAAGGTTGTCCACTCTCACCTTTCGTATTCAACATAGTTTTGGCAGTTTTAGCCACAGCAATCAGAGAAGAAAGGAAATAAAAGGAATCCAAATTGGAAAAGAAGAAGTAAACGTTTCACTGTTTGCAGATGGTATGATATTATACATAGAGAATCCTAAAGATGCTACCAGAAAACTACTAGAGCTAATGAATAAATTTGGTAAAGTAGCAGGATAGAAAATTAATGCACAGAAATCTCTGGCATTCCTATGCACTAATGATGAAAAATCTGAAGGTGAAATCAAGAAATCACTCCCATCTACCATTGCAACAAAAAGAATAAAATATCTAGGAATAAACCTACCTAAGGAGACAAAAGACCTGTACGCAGAAAATTATAAGACACTGATGAAAGAAATTAAAGATGGTACAAATAGATGGAGATATATACCATGTTCTTACATTGGAAGAATCAACATTGTGAAAATGACTCTACTACCCAAAGCAATCTACAGATTCAATGCAATCTCTATCAAAGTACCACTGGCATTTTTCACAGAACTAGAACAAAAAATTTTGCCATTTGTATGGAAACACAAAAGACCCCGAATAGCCAAAGAAATCTTGAAAACGAAAAACGGAGCTGGAGGAGTCTGGCTCCCTGACTTCAGACTATACTACAAAGCTACAGTAATCAAGACAGTATGGTACTGGCACAAAAACAGAAAGATAGATTAATGGAACAGGAGAGAAAGCCCAGAGATAAACCCACGAACGTATCTTATCTTATCTTCTATAAAGTAGGTAGGAATGTACAGTGGTGAAAGGACAGCCTCTCCAATAAGTGGTGCTGGGAAAACTGGACAGGTACATATAAAAGTATGAGATTAGAACACTCCGTAACATCATACAGAAAAATAAGCTCAAAATGGATTAAAGACCTAAATGTAAGGCCAGACTCCATCAAATTCTTAGAGGAAAACATAGGCAGAGCACTCTATGACATAAATCACAGCAAGATCCTTTTTGACCCACCTCCTAGAGAAATGGAAATAAAAACAAAAATAAATAAATGGAACCTAATGAAATTTAAAAGCTTTTGCCCAGCAAAGGAAACCATAAAGAAGACCAAAAGACAACCCTCAGGAAGGAAGAAAATATTTGCAAATGATACAACTGACAAAGGCTTAATCTCCAAAATTTACAAGCAGCTCACGCAGCTCAATAACAAAAAAAAAAACAAACAACCCAATCCAAAAATGGGCAGAAGACGTAAATAGACCCTTCTCAAAAGAAGATATACATATTGCCAACAAACACATGAAAGAATGCTCAACATTATTAATCATTACAGAAATGCAAATAAAAACTACGAGATATCATCTCACACCAGGCAGAATGGCCATCATCAAAAAATCTACAAACAATAAATGTTCGAGAGAGTGTGGAGAAAAGGGAACACTCTTGCACTGCTGGTGGGAATGTGAATTGATACAGCCACTATGGAGTACAGTATGGAGGTTCTTTTAAAAAAGTACAAATAGAACTACCATATGACCCAGCAACCCCACTACTGGGCATATACCCTGAGAAAACCATAATTCAAAAAGTCATGTACCAAAATGTTCATTGCCGCTCTATTTACAATAGCCAGGAAATGGAAACAACCTAATGTCCATCATCAAATGAATGGATAAAGAAGATGTGGCACATATATACAATGGAATATTACTCAGCCATAAAAAGAAATGATGTTGATTTACTTGTAGTGAGGTGGATGGATCTAGAGTCTGTCATACAGAGTGAAGTAAGTCAGAAAGAGAAAGACAAATACCGTATGCTAACACATATATATGGAAGCTAAGAAAGAAAGAAAAAAAAAAAGGTCATGAAGAACCTAGGGGCAAGCTGGGAATAAAGATGCAGACCTAGTAAAGAATGGTCTTGAGGATACAGGGAGGGAGAAGGGTAAGCTCGGACAAATTGAGAGAGTGGCATGGACATATATACACTACCAAACGAGAAATAGATAGCTAGTGAGAAGCAGCCGCATAGCCCAGGGAGATCAACTTGGTGCTTTGTGACCACCTAGAGGGGTGGGATAGGGAGGGTGGGAGGGATGGAGACCCAAGAACGAAGAGATATGGGAACATATGTATAACTGATTCACTTTGTTATAAAGCAGAAACTAACACACCATGGTAAGGCAATTATACTCCAATAATTATGTAAAAAACAAACAAAAAATCTTCCAACAAACAAAATCCAGGACCAGCTGGCTTCACAGGTGAATTCTGCTAAACATTTAGAGAGGAGCTAACACCTATCCTTCTCAAACTCTTCCAAACACTTGCAGAGGAAAGAACACTCCCAAGTTCATTCTATGAGGCCACCATCACCCTGAAACCAAAACAAAACAAAGATATGAGAAAAAAAGAAAACTACATGCCAATATCACTGATGAACATAGAGGCAAAAATCCTCAACAAGATACTAGTAAACAGAATCCAACAACACATTAAAAGGATCATAAGCCATGATCAATTGGGATTTACCCCAGAGATGCAAGGATTCTTCAGTATATGCCAATCAATCAATGTGATATACCACATTAATAAACTGAAGAATAAAAACCATATGATCATGTCAATAGATGCAGAAAAAGGTTTTGACAAAATTCAACACGGATTTATCATAAAAACTCTTCAGAAAGTGGTCTTAGAGGGAACATATGTCAACCTGATAAAGGCAATATATGAAAAACCCATAGGAAATATCATTCTCAATGGTGAAAACCTGAAAGCATTTCCTCTAAGATCACAAACAAGACAAGGAAGTGCACTCTCATCACTTTTATTCAACGTAGTTTTGGAAGTCCTAGCCATGGCAATCAGAGAAGAAAAAGAAATCAAATGAATCCAAATTGGAAAAGGAGAAGTAAAACTGTCACTGTTTGCAGTTGACATGATATTATACATAGAAAATCCTAAAGATGCTACCAGGAAACTACTAGAGCTCATCAGTGAATTTAGTAATGTCTCAGGATACAAAATTAATACACAGAAATCTCTTGTATTCCTATACGCTAACAACAAAAGATCAGAAAAAAATTAAGGCAACAACCCATTTCACCATCACAAGAAATAGAATAAAATACCAAGGAATAAACCTATCTAAAGAGACAAAGTACATGTACTCAGAAAACTATAAAATACTGATGAAGGAAATCAAAGATGACTCAAACAGATGGAGAGATATACCATGTTCTTGGATTGGAAGAATGAATATTGTGAAAATGACTATACTACCCAAAGCAATTTACAGATTCAATGCAATCTCTATCAAATTACCAATGGCATTTTTCACAGCATTAGAACAAAAAAACCTTACAATTTGTATGGAGACAGAAAAGACCCTAAATAGCCAAAGCAACCTTGGTAAAGAAAACCAGAGCTGGAGGAATCAGGCTTCCTGACTTCAGACTATACTACAAAGTTACAATAATCAACACAGTATTGTACTGGCACAAAAACAGAATTATAGATCAATGCCACAGGTTAGAAAGCCCAGAGATCATCCCATGCACCTCTGCTCACCTAATCTATGACAAAGGGGGCAAGAGTATACAATGGAGCAAAGACAACCTCTTCAATAAGTGGTGTTGGGAAAACTGGAGAGCTATATGTAAAAGAATAAAATTAGAACACTTCCTAACACCATACACAAACATAAACTCAAAATGGGTTAAAGAGCTAAATATACAGCTAGACACTATAAAACCCCTAGAGGAAAACATAGACAGAACACCCTTTGACATAAATTGCAGTAAAATCTTTTTTGACCTACCTCTTAGAGTAATGAAAATAAAAACAAAAATAAAGAAATCAGAACTAATTAAGCTTAAAAGCTTCTGTACAGTATAGAAAACCATAAAGAAAATGAAAACAACCCTCAGAATAGCAAAAAGTATCTGCAAATGAAGTGACCAACAAGGGATTAATCTCCAAAATATACAAGCAGCTCAATATCAAAAAGCCAAACAGCCCAATCTAAAAATGGGCAGAAGATCTAAATAGACATTTCTTCAAAGAAGACATACAAATAACCAAAACTAACACGAAGGGATGCTCAACATCACTAATTATTAGAGAAATTCAAATAAAAATTAAAATGAAGTATCACCTCACACCTGTCAGAATGGGCATCATCAAAAAATCTACAAACAATAAATGCTGGAGAGGGTGTGGAAAAAAGGGAACCCTCCTACACTGTTGCTGGGAATGTACATTGGTAGAGGCACTATGGAGAGCAGTATGAAGGTTCCTTAATAAACTAAAAATAAAGCCACCATATGATCCAGCAATCCTACTCCTGGGCATATATCTGGAGAAAACCATAATTCAAAATGACACATGCAGCCCAATGTTCATAGCAGCACTATTTACAATAGCCAAGACATGGAAGCAACCAAAATGTCCATTGACAGTGGAATGGATAAAGATGTGGTACATATATACAATTGAATATTACTCAGCCATAAAAAAGAACAAAATATTGCCATTTGCAGCAACATTGATCGACTTAGAGATTGTCATATTGATGAAGTAAGTCAGTCAGAGAAAGAGAAATATCATATGATATCACTTATATGTGGAATCAAATAAAGGCTACAAATGAACTTATTTACAAAGCATAGATTCACAGATGTAGAGAACAAAGTTATGGTTACCAGGGTGTAAGGGGGGGGGGGATGGTGAGTGATAAACTGGGAGATTGGGATTGACATATATACACCACTATATCTAAAAGAGATTACTAATAAAGACCTACCATATAGCACAGGGAACTCGTCTCAATCCTCTGTAATGGCCTATAGGGAAAATAATCTAAAAAAGAGTGGATATATGTATATGTATAACTGACTCACTTTGCTGTACACTTAAAACTATCACAACATTGTAAATCAACTATACTTCAATTTAAAAAAAGTTGGTTGTATGAGCAAGCAGGAATAAGAATATAACAAGTGTTTCAATATGCATCTAAAAATTTATGACATATGTAGTATTGACCAATACATTTTCAATAGAAAGAACAAGACCTCATCATGGTAACTCAGTTTCAAGCAGTATTCTTCCATACTACTGTCTTATGTAGTTGCAGCTCACTTCCTTGAGTACCTGACTCTAATAATTCTTTCACTATATCAAGACCTTCAATTCACTGACCTCAGGATTTTTCACTGTCCGTTATTCTTATATTTTCACTTTCCCTCTTACCCAACTTAAATTTCATGGTCCATCATCTCAACCCCTGGAATAAATCCTCACCTTTCTTGCTCCCATTTCCCTTTGTCCTACTCAACCAGAAAAATACCATCCCAGGTAAAATGACTCCTACATTATATCTACACCCATGGAGCTGAATACAGCATAAAAAAAAATTATAACTGTATTGACAGTCCTACTTGAATGTTATGACCATAAATCTCAGTGGGCCCTCAGTAAACCCTACTGTATTTCACAAGTGAATTCACAGGTTCTAGGCTAACTAGAGCCTTGGTGAGAGAGCCCTCTTTCCAAATTTGTTCCAGGTTTGGATACTGCCTCAACTTAGGGGCTGTAGCTACTCCTTATTTTACCAAACTCAGGTTCAACTGCCACTCAAGAGCCAATATTGAGAGAAAAGTATTGGTAGGAAAGGAAAGGTTGGTTTATTCAGGAACCCAGCAACCTGGAGAGGTGGCAGACTTATGTCTAACATCCAATTCCCAACTGTTGATCATGGCGCAAGAGCTTTTAAAGGGAAGTTTCAGGGGTGTATAGGTGGAGGGAGGGTTCTTCGTGTAAAACAGCATGGTGAGCTCGGACAATCACCTTGAAATTGGTCATGCTGTGGCCTGATCAATGTCATCTTGACTGTTTTAAGTACAGTTAGTCTTCAGTTCCAGAGTGCATTTGTTCCCATTTCCTTGAGGCCAGTTTTTGGAATTGTGCAAGATGGAGCAGTTTATGTCATAGCTACAGTCTGGTCATCGTATAGTTAACTTTTTCCACCTGGTGGGAGTTTCAGTATCTGCAGAACAGCTGAAAATATATGGCTTAGAATATTATCTATAGCACTTGAGGAGGAACTAAAAGTTCTTGACTTTGCTTAATGGCTGAACTATTATGATTTTTGTCTTGCTTGATTATTTTCTTTTGTTTCTGTATTTTCTCATTTCTCTGATTAAATTTACTCTTTGACTACAGTTTTTCTACTGTAAAGAGGGAGGTGGAAAAAAACATGATCATCTCAATAGATGCAGAAAAAGCTTTTGACACAGTTCAACACCTACTTATGATAAAAACTCTCCAGAAAGTGGGCATGGAGGGAACATGCTTCAACATAATAAAGGGCATATACAACAAACCTACAGCTAACATCATACTCAACAGTGACAAGCTGAAATCATTTCCTCTAAGATCAAGAACAAGACAAGGATGTCCACTCTCACCACTTTTCTTCAACATAATTTTGGAAGTCCTAACTACAGCAATCAGAGGAAAAAAAAAAGAAATAAAAAGAATCCAAATTGGAAAAGAAAAAACTAAAACTGTCACTGTTTGCAGATGACATGATACTATACATAGAAAACCCTAAAGATGCTACCAGAAAACTCTAGAGCTAATCAATGAATTTGGTAAAGCTGCAGGTTACAACATTAATACACACAAATCTCTTGCATTTCTATATAGTAACAACAAAACATCAGAAGGAGAAATACAAGAAACAATCCCATTTACCATCACATCAAAAAGAATAAAAAACCTAGTAATAAACCTACCTAAGGAGGCAAAAGACCTGTACTCTGAAAACTATAAGACACTGATGAAAAAAATCAAAGATGATACAAACAGATGGAAAGATATACCATGTTCTTGGATTGGAAGAATCAATATTGTGAAAATGACTATACTACACAAAGCAATTTACAGATTCAATGCAATCCCTATCAAATTGTCAATGGCATTTTTCACAGAGCTACAACAAAAAGTCTTACAATTTGTATGGAAACACAATAGCCAAATAGCCAAAGCAATCTTGAGAAAGAAAAACAGACCCTGAAGGATCATGCTCCCTGACTTCAGATTATACTACAAAGTTGTAGTAATCAAGACAGTATGGTACTGGCACAAAAATAGAAATATAGATCAATGGACCAGGATAGAAAGCCAAGAAATAAAGCCACGCACCTATGATCAATTAATCTACAACAAAGGAGGCAAGACTATACAATGGAAGAAAGACAGTCTCTTCAATAAATGGTCCTGGGAAAACTATATAGCTACATGAAAAAAATGAAATTAGAACATTCTTTAACAACATACACAAAATAACCTCAAAATGGATTAAAGACCTAAATATGAGACTGGACACTATAAAACTCTTAGAGGAAAACATAGGCAGAACAGTCTCTGACATAAATCACAGAAAGATCTTTATCCATCCATCTCCCAGAATGGGATTAAAAACAAAAATAAACAAATGGGACCTAAATAAACTCAAAAGCCTTTGCACAGCAAAGGAAACCATAAACAAAACGGAAAGAAAATCCGCAGAATGGGAGAAAATATTTGCAACTGATGTGACTGTCAAGGGATTAGTCTCCAAAATTTACAAACATGTGGCTTAATATCATGAAAACAAACAACCCAGTCAAAAAATGAGCAGAAGACCTAAGTAGACATTTCTCCAGTGAAGACATATAGATGGCCAAAAGGCACATGAAAAGAAGTTTAACATTGCTAATAATTATTAGAGAAATGTAAATCAAAACTACAATGAGGGGGCTTCCGGGAAGATGGCGGAAGAGTAAGACGTGGAGATCACCTTCCTCCCCACAGATACACCAGAAATACATCTACACGTGGAACAGCTCCTACAGAACACCACTGAACGCTGGCAGAAGGCCTCAGACCTCCCAAAAGGCAAGAAACCCCCCTACGTACCTGGGTAGGGCAAAAGAAAAAAGATTAAACAGAGACAAAAGGATAGGGACGGGACTTGTACCAGTGGGAGGGAGCTGTGAAGGAGGAAAGGTTTCCACACACTAGGAAGCCCCTTCATGGGCGAAGACTGTGGGTGGCAGAGGGGGAAGCTTCGGAGCCGTGGAGGAGAGCACAGTAACAGGGGTGAGGGGGGCAAAGTGAAGAGATTCCCACAGAGAGGATGGGTGCCGACCTGCACTCACCAGCCCGAGAGGCTTGTCTGCTCCCCCGCCGGGGTGGGCGGGGCTGAGAGCTGAGGCTTGGGCTTCGGTCGGAGGCAGGGGGAGGACTGGGGTTGGGGGCGTGAACACAGCCTGCAGGGGTTTAGTGCACTGCGGCTGGCTGGGAGGGAGTCCGGGGAAAAGTCTGGACCTGCCGGAGAGGCAAGAGACTTTTTCTTCCCTCTTTGTTTCCTGGTGCGCGAGGAGAGGGTATTAAGAACGCTGCTTAAAGGAGCTCCAGAGATGGGTGTGAACCACGGCTAAAAGTGAGGACCCCAGAGACAGGCCTGAGATGCTAAGGCTGCTGCTGCCGCCATCAAGAAGCCTGTGTGCGAGCACAGGTCACCATCCACACCCCCCCTTCTGGAGAGCCAGTGCAACCCGTCACTGCCAGGGTCCCGGGAACCAGGGACAACTCCCCCGGGAGAGCGCACGGCACGCCTCAAGCTGCTACAGTGTCACGCCGGCCTCTGTCGCCGCACGCGCGCCCCGCACTCCATGCCCCTCCCTCCCCCTGACCTGAGTGAGCCAGAGCCCCCGAATCAGCGGCTCCTTTAACCCCATCCTGTCTGAGAGAAGAACAGACGCCCTCCAGCGACCTACATGCAGAGGCGGGGCCAAATCCAAAGCTGAGCCCCTGGGAACTGTGAGAACAAAGAAGAGAAAGGGAAATCTCTCCCAGCAGCCTCAGAAGCAGCAGATTAAAGCTTCACAATCAAGTTGATGTACCCTGCATCTGTGGAATACATGAATAGAAAATGAATCATCCCAAATTAAGGAGGTGGAGTTTGAGAGCAAGATTTATGATTTTTTCTCCCTTTTCCTTTTTTTGGGAGTGTGTATGTGCATGCTTCTCTGTGAGATTTTGTCTGTATAGCTTTGCTTCCACCATTTGTCCGAGGGTTTTCTCCATCTGTTTTTTTGGTTTTGATTTTTCATTTTTTTAAAAAAAATTTTTTTCTTAATAATTATTTTTATTTTAATAACTTTATTTTATTTTACATTATCTTTATTCTCTCTTTCCTTCCTTCCCTCCTTTAGACAATGAATCATCACAAATTGAGGAGGTGGACTTTGACAGGAAGATTTGTGATTTTTTCCCTTTTTCCTCTTTTCGTGAGTGTGTATGTATATGCTTCTATGTGAGATATTGTCTGTGTAGCTTTGCTTCCATCATTTGTCCTAGGGCTTTATCAGTCGGCTTTTTTTTTTTTCTCTTAAAATTATATTTTTATTTTAATAATTTTATTATATTTTACCTTACTTTATTTTACTTTATCTTCTTTCTTTCTTTTTTCCTTCCTTCCTTCCTTCCTTCCTTCCTTCCTTCCTTCCTTCCTCCCTCCCTCCCCCATCCTTTCTTTCTTTCTTTCTTTCTTTCTTTCTTTCTACTTCTACTAATTCTTTCTAATTTTTCCCCCTTTTATTCTGAGCCAGGTGGATGAAAGGCTCTTGGTGCTGCAGCCAGGAGTTAGTGCTGTGCCTCTGAGGTGGGAGAGCCAACCTCAGGACCCTGGTCCACAAGACACCTCCCAGCTCCACATAATATCAAACAGCGAAAATCTCCCAGAGATCTCAATCTCAACACCAACACCCAGCTTCACTCAATGACCAGCAAGCTACAGTTCTGAACATCCTGTGCTAAACAACTAACAAGACAGGAGCACAACCCCACCCATTAGCAGAGAGGCTGCCTAAAATAATAATAAGGCCACAGACACCCCAAAACACACTACTAGATGTGGACCTTCCCACCAGAAAGACAAGATCCAGCCTCATTCACCAGAACACAGGCACTAGTCCCCTCCACCAGGAAGCCTACACAGCCCACTGAACCAACCATAGCCACTGGGGACAGACACCAAAAACAACGGGAACAACGAACCTACAGCCTGCAAAAAGGGGACCCCAAACACAGTAAGATTAGCAAAATAAGAAGACAGAAAAACACACAGTAGATGAAGAAGCAAGATAAAAACCCACCAGACCTAACAAATGAAGAGGAAATAGGCAGTCTACCTGGAAAAGAATTCAGAATAATGATAGTAAAGATGATCCAAAGTCTTGGGAATAGAATAGACAAAATGCAAGAAACATTTAACAAAGACATAGAAGAACTACAGATGAATCAAACATGATGAACAACACAATAAATGAAATGAAAAATACTCTAGATGGGATCAATAGCAGAATAACTGAGGCAGAAGAACGAATAAGTGACCTGGAAGATAAAATAGTGGAAATAACTAATGCAGAGCAGACTAAAGAAAAAACAATGAAAAGAACTGAAGACAGTCTCAGAGACCTCTGGGACAACATTAAATGCACCAACATACGAATTATAGGAGTCCCAGAAGAAGAAGAGAAAAAGAAAGGGACTGAGAAAATATTTGAAGAGATTATAGTTGAAAACTACCCTAATATGGGAAAGGAAATAGTTAATCAAGTCCAGGAAGCACAGAGAGTCCCACACAGGATAAATCCAAGGAGAAATACGCCAAGACACATATTAATCAAACTAACAAAAAGTAAATACAACGAAAACATGTTACAAGCAGCAAGGGAAAAACAACAAATAACACACAAGGGAATCCCCATAAGGTTACTAGCTGAACTTTCAGCAGAAACTCTGCAAGCCAGAAGGGACTGGAAGGACATATTTAAAGTGATGAAGGAGAAAAATCTGCAACCAAGATTACTCTACCCAGCAAGGATCTCATTCAGATTTGATGGAGAAATTAAAACCTTTACAGACAAGCAAAAGCTGAGAGAGTTCAGCACCACCAAACCACCTCTACAACAACTGCTAAAGGAACTTCTCTAAGCAAGAAACACAAGAGAAGGAAAAGACCTACAATAACGAACCCCAAAAATTAAGAAAATGGGAATAGGTACATACACATCAATTCTTACCTTAAATGAAAATGGATTAAATGCTCCCACCAAAAGACACAGATTGGCTGAATGGATACAAAACCAAGACCCATATATTTGCTGTCTACAAGAGACCCACTTCAGACCTAGAGACACATACAGACTGAAAGTGAGGGGATGGAAAAAGATATTTCATGCAAATGGAAACCAAAAGAAAGCTGGAGTAGCCATTCTCGTATCAGACAAAATAGACTGTAAAATAAAGACTATTAGAAGTGACAAAGAAGGACACTACATAACGATCAAGGGATCGATCCAAGAAGAAGATATAACAATTGTAAATATTTACACACCCAACATAGGAGCACCTCAATACATAAGGCAAATACTGACAGCCATAAAAGGGGAACTCGACAGTAACACATTCATAGTAGGGGACTTTAACACCCCACTTTCACCAATGGACAGATCATCCAAAATGAAAATAAATAAGGAAACACAAGCTTTAAATGATACATTAAACAAGATGGACTTAATTGATATTTATAGGACATTCCATCCAAAAACAACAGAATACACAGTTTTCTCTAGTGCTCATGGAACATTCTCCAGGAGAGATCATATCTTCGGTAACAAATCAAGCCTTTGGAAATTTAAGAAAATCGAAACTGTATCAAGTATCTTTCTGACCACAACACTATGAGACTAGATATCAATTACAAGAAAATATCTGTAAAAAATACAAACACATGGTGGCTAAACAATACACTGCTTAATAGCGAAGTGATCACTGAAGAAATCAAAAAGGAAATTAAAAAATACCTAGAAACAAATAACAATGGAGACATGATGACCCAAAATCTATGGGATGCAGAAAAAGCAGTTCTAAGAGGGAAGTTTATAGCAATACAAGCCCACCTTAAGAAACAGGAAACATCTCGAATAAACAACCTAAACTTGCACCTAAAGCAATTAGAGAAAGAAGAACAAAAAACCCCAAGGTTAGCAGAAGGAAAGAAACGATAAAAATCAGATCAGAAATAAATGAAAAAGAAATGAAGGAAACGATAGCAAAGATCAGTACAAGTAAAAGCTGGTTCTTTGGGAAGATAAACAAAATTGATAAACCATTAGCCAGATTCATCAAGAAAAAAAGGGAGAAGACTCAAATCAGTAGAATTAGAAATGAAAAAGGAGAAGTAACAACTGACACTGCAGAAATACAAAAGATCATGAGAGATTACTACAAGCAACTCTATGCCAATAAAATGGACAACCTGGAAGAAATGGACAAATTCTTAGAAATGCACAACCTGCCGAGACTGAATCAGGAAGAAATAGAAAATATGAACAGACCAATCACAAGCACTGAAATTGAAACTGTGATTAAAAATCTTCCAAGAAACAAAAGCCCAGGACCATATGCCTTCACAGGTGAATTCTATCAAACATTTAGAGAAGAGCAAACACCTGTCCTTCTCAAACTCTTCCAAAATATAGCAGGAACCTCATTCTACGAGGCACCCATCACCCTGATACCAAAACCAGACAAAAATGTCACAAAGAAAGAAAACTGCAGGCCAATATCACTGATGAACATAGATGCAAAAATCTTCAACAAAATACCAGCAAACAGAATCCAACTGCACATTAAACGGATCATACACCATGATCAAATTGGGTTTATTCCAGGAATGCAAGGATTCTTCAGTATACGCAAATCAATCAACGTGATACAACATATTAATACACTGAAGGAGAAAAAACATATGATCATCTCAATAGATGCAGAGAAAGCTTTAGTCAAAATTCAACAACCATTTATGATAAAAACCCTCCAGAAATAGGCTTAAAGGGAACCTTCCTCAACATAATAAAGGCCATATATGACAAACCCACAGCCAACGTCATCCTCAATGGTGAAAAACTGAAAGCATTTCCACTAAGATCAGGAACAAGACAAGGTTGCCCACTATCACCACTCTTATTCCACATAGTTTTGGAAGTTTTAGCCACAGCAATCAGAGAAGAAAAGGAAATAAAAGGAATCCAAATCAGAAAAGAAGAAGTAAAGCTGTCACTGTTTGCAGATGATATGATATACATAGAGAATCTATACATAGAGAATACATAGGGAATCCTAAAAATGCTACCGGAAAACTGCTAGAGCTAATCAATGAATTTGGTAAAGTTGCAGGATACAAAATTAATTCACAGAAATCTCTTGCATTCCTATACACTAATGATGAAACATCTGAAAGTGAAATCAGGAAAACACTCCCACTTACCATTGCAACAAAAAGAATAAAATATCTAGGAATAAACCTACCTAAGGGGACAAAAGACCTGTATGCAGAAAATTATAAGACACTGATGAAAGAAATTAAAGATGGTACAAATAGATGGAGAGATATACCATGTTCTTGGATTGGAAGAGTCAACATTGTGAAAATGACTCTACTACCCAAAGCAATCTATAGATTCAATGCAATCCCTATCAAACTACCACTGGCATTTTTCACAGAACTAGAACAAAAAATTTCCCAATTTGTATGGAAACACAAAAGACCCCGAATAGCCAAAGCAATCTTGAGAACGAAAAGCTGAGCTGGAGGAATCAGGCTCCCTGACTTCAGACTATACTACAAAGCTACAGTAATCAAGACAGTATGGTACTGGTACAAAAACAGAAAGATAGATCAATGGAAGAGGATAGAAAGCCCAGAGATAAACTCACGCACATATGGTCACCTTATCTTTGATAAAGGAGGCAGGAATGTACAGTGGAGAAAGGACAGCCTTTTCAATAGTTGGTGCTGGGAAAACTGGGCAGGTACATGTAAAAGTATGAAATAAGATCACTCCCTAACAGCAAACACAAAAGTAAGCTCAAAATGGAATAAAGACCTAAATGTAACGTCAGAAACTATCAAACTCTTAGAGGAAAACATAGGCCGAACACTCTATGACATAAATCACAGCAAGATCCTTTTTGACCCACCTCCTAAAGAAATGGAAATAAAAACAAAAATAATCAAATGGGACCTAATGGAACTTCAAAGCTTTTGCACAGCAAAGGAAACTATAAACAAGACCGAAAGACAACCCTCAGAATGGGAGAAAATATTTGCTAATGAAGCAACTGACAAAGGATTAATCTCCAAAATTTATAAGCAGCTCATGCAGCTTAATGAAAAAACAAACAACCCAGTCCAAAAATGGGCAGAAGACCTAAATAGACATTTCTACAAAGAAGATATATGGACTGCCAACAAACACAGGAAAGAATGCTCAACATCACTAATCATTAGGAAATGAAAATCAAAACTATAATGAGATATCTCACACCAGTCACAATGGCCATAATCAAAAAATCTAGAAACAATAAATGCTGGAGAGGGTGTGGAGGAAAGGGAACACTTTTGCACTGTTAGTGGGAATGTAAATTGATACAGCCACTGTGGAGAACAGTATGGAGGTTCCTTAAAAAACTACAAATAAAACTACCATATGACCCAGCAATCCCACTACTGGGCATATACCCTGAGACAACCATAATTCAAAAAGAGTTGTGTACCAAAATATTCATTGCAGCTCTATTTACAATAGCCCGGAGATGGAAACAACCTAAGTGTCCATCATTGGATGAATGGATAAAGAAGATGTGGCACATATATACAATGGAATACTACTAAGCCATAAAAAGAAACGAAATTGAGCTATTTGTAATGAGGTGGATAGACCTAGAGTCTGTCATACAGAGTGAAGTAAGTCAGAAAGAGAGAGGCAAATACCATATGCTAACACATATATATGGATTTAAGGGAAAAAATGTCATGAAGAGCCTAGGGGTAAGACAGGAATAAAGACACAGACCTACTAGAGAATGGACTTGAGGATATGCGGAGGGGGAAGGGTAAGCTGTGACAAAGCGAGAGAGAGACATGGACATATATACACTACCAAACGTAAGGTAGATAGCTAGTGGGAAGCAGTCACATAGCACAGTGAGATCAGCTCGGTGCTTTGTGATCGCCTGGAGGGGTGGGATAGGGAGAGTGGGAGGGAGGGAGATACAAGAGGGATGAGATATGGGAACATATTTATATATGTAACTGATTCATTTTGTTGTAAAGCAGAAACTAACACACCATTTTAAAGCAATTATACTCCAATAAAGATGTTAAAAAAAAAAAACTACAATGAGCTATCATCTCAAACCAGTCAGAATGGTTATCATCAAAACATCCACAAACAATAAATGCTAGAGAGGATGTGGAGAGACGGGAACCCTCCTATATTGTTGGTGGGAATGTTAATAATTTTTAATATTAAATGTTCCCTATCCTAATTACTGGTATGATTTTCATCTCCTGACTATAACTCAATTGGTTCAGTGGTATTGGCACAAGGTCACATAAATAGACCAATAGAACAGAATAAAGGGCCCCGAAATTGACCCATGTCATTTGTAGACACTTGGTTTATGACAATACTGAGCTTGCAGAACAGTGGTGAGGAAAATTTATTTTCAATAAAGGGAACTGCTCTCTGATGACATCTCCTACTACCATATCTCATTGTACTGTGTTTCAGCATTGCTGGCCTCTCTGGCTTGTTGGAGACAGCAAGCATGCTGGAGCCTCAGAGCTTCTGTCTTCCTATCCCTTGCTTGCAGTGTTCTTCTCCTGGATACCTGTATAGTTTCACTTAATTCTATGCTCAAATCTCAATTCCTTAGGGAGACTTTCCCTCTGAAAAGTGTGAAATCCAAAATATAATTTCCAGGTATTCTTTAGTCCCTCCCTTCAGTTTATATTTCTTTATAGTACTTTATGAAGTACTTTATAGTACTTCATAAGACTAACTTTAAATATTTATTTTTGTTTATAGGTTGTCTCCCTCTTAATATATAAATCTTATAGGTGGTACATTTTTTTTTCATAAACATGAAATGTCTGTTTTTATTTTTTTTCTTAAATTTACCTCAGTAATTTCTTTCTTCCTTCTTCCCTCCCTCCATTTCTTCTTTCTTTTGCTTTCTTTCTTTCTTTCTTTCTTTCTTTCTTTCTTTCTTTCTTTCTTTCTTTCTTTCTTTCTTTCTTTCTTTCTTTCTTTCTCCCTTCCTTCCTTTCTTTTTCTTTCTTTCTTTCTTTCTTTCTTTCTTTCTTTCTTTCTTTCTTTCTTTCTTTTTCTTTCTTTTTCTTTCTTTCTTATGGAAATATTATTGATTTACAATATTGTGTTAGTTTCAGGTGTATAGCAAAGTGATTCAGATATAGATATCTTTTTCAGACTCTTTTCCATTATATGTCATTACAACATACTGAATATAGTTCCCTATGATATTCAGTAAATCTTTATTGTTCATCTATTTATATATGGTAGTGTGTATCTGTTAATCCCATACTCCTATTTTATTCCTCCCTTGCCCCCCCACCCCCCACTTCCCCTTTGGTAACCATAAGCTCTTTTTCCATGTTTGCAAGTCTGTTTCTGTTTTGTAAATAAGCTCATTTGTATTATTTTTTAGATTCCACATGTAAGTGATACCATATGGTATTTGTCTTTCTCTGACTTATTTCACTTAGTGTGATAATCTCTAGGTCCATCCATCTTGCTGCATATGGCAATAGTTCATTCTTTTTTCATGGCTGAGTAATATTTCATTTATATCCACATCTTCTTTATCCATTCATCTATTGATGGACACTTAGGTTGCTTTCACATCTTTTCTATTGTAAATAGTGTTGCAGTGAACATTGTGGTACATGACTCTTTTTGAATTATGGTTTTCTCAGGGTATATGCCCAGTAGTGGGATTGCTAGGTCATATGGTAGTTCTATTTTTAGTTTTTTAAGGAATATCCCTACTGTTTTCCATGTTGGATACCTCAATTTACATTTCCACCAACAGTGTAGGGGTATTCCCATTTCTCCACACCCTCTCCAGCAGTTATTATTTGTAGACTGGTGTGAAGTGATACCTCATTGCATTTTTGATGTGCATTTCTCTAATAATTAGTGATATTGAGCATCATTTCATGTGCCTATCAGCCATCTGTATGTCTTCTTTGGAGAACTGTCTATTTAGGTCTTCTGCTCATTTTTTGTATTGAGTTGTTTTTTTGTTTTGGAGTTGTATGGGTTGTTTGTGTATTTTGGAAATTAAGCCCTTCTCTGTTGCATTGTTTGCAAATATTTTCTCCCATTCTGTAGGTTGTCTTTTTGTTTTGTTGATAATGTCCTTTGTTGTGCAAAAGCTTGTAAGTTTGATTAGGTCCCATTTGTTTATTTTTGCTTTTATTCCTTTTGCCTTGGGAGACCAATGGAAGAAAATATTACTATGATTTATGTCAGAGAATGCTTTGCCTATATATCTTCTATGAGTTTCATGGTGTCCTGGCTTATATTTAAGTCTTTAAGCCATTTTGAGTTTATTTTTGTGTATGGTGTGAGGGAGTGTTCTCGCTTCATTGATTTACATGCAGCTGCATCAGGAGATACACTTTTTTTTTGTTTTTAAGATGCTGTATGTCCAGCATTTAGATCAGAGTTTCCAATAAATATTTGTTGAATGAGCAAACAAACAGATGAATAAATCAATGCATATTGACACTGGTCATGTGAGCCCTGGGACTTATTTGGGTTACATGATTTATTTGGGTTACATGCACCTGTTCTGTAATCTGCTGTTTAGCCCACTTTAGGAAAAGTTCTGCTACTTACTGCCATCCTGTCTTAGAGGTTGACTGCCATTCTATTGAAGATTTTAAAACTTGGTGTTGAAAATATAAGTCAGATTATTTCACTTCCATGCTTAAACCTCAAATGACTTCTCATTGCATGTGGAATAAAATTCAAGCTCCTTTTTTTGGCCTACTGAACCTGACACCATCTGTCTGCTTTCTACTTTTCTGATCTCTTCTCTTTGTGCTCTCTTTTTCACTCTTTCACTTGCAGCCACACTTGATTTCATTCTGTTCTTTGAATAATACCCCAGCCCATTCCTTAGAAACTTAAACTTCTTTCCTTCTGCTTAGAAAGTTGTCTTCAGATTATCACTTGTTTAATCCTTTGTCATTCAGTACAAATGTCACCTTGCCAGAGAGGTATTTTTTTATCTCCTCCTCATCACCATGTAGTATTTGTCACACCCTAAAAATTATCTTGTTTATTCTTTGTTTACTCTCTGTTTCCCTTCTTCATCAGAACCTTGTTTTATTTTATTTGCTACTATATTCTTAGTGTCTAGACAAACAGTAGCTGACACTTAATAAGTGCTCAATAAATATTTGCTGAATAAATGAATGTTTCATCAGGAATATCATCTAAGGGGTAAAATGCTAGCCTTAGGTAAGAACACACATCCTCTTAGAAATAATGTAAGCAACTTGGGGAACTTTCTGTTTGCAGTAACTTATGATAACTTGACTTTCTTCATGCTCACACATGTTTTTCTACAAAAGCCTTTCTGTATTGAGACACTTTAATTTCTATTTCTGCTTATAAATAAGGTACATTTTGTCAGTTACACTCTTTCTTTGAAGACTGTTTTACTATGAACCATCCTTCTATGTGAACATTGCTCCTCTTTTATGATTAATGGGAGGCTAATATCTGTCTCTTATCTCCAGAGGCTTTTCACTCTGCTCCTGGTTTATCAGATTCAGGCAGTCTCTGCTGATGTTAAGAAGAAAAGCATTAATATTCTTTATTTATTTTATGTATTATTTATGCCTCACCTGCTTCCAAAACCAATTTGAAGCAGCTAACGTCACTTAATTACTTTCTACCCTTGCCCTTTGTAGCTTCCAGACCCTGTAAGTTTTCTCAGCAGTGCCCCTGGGTCTTTGATTCCTTTTCAAAAAGTATGATGTTGGATGGTTGGATTAGATGATCTCTGGACTCTTTTATAGTTATGACATTTTAAACCATGCTTCACAAAGTAGAGGCAGTTAATAACCATTCATCTAAGGGCACACCATACTCACTCACTTCTTCCTGGGTAAATATCCTTACCACTTTCAGCTGTTCTTCTTAAGGAGACTAAGTTTGAAACATGCTATATATAGATTTTCTATTTCTTTAAAATGTGAATATTTAAGTTTATATATATGGAACTTATGATACCACTTGCTGAGCACTACTATGTTCCAGGTACTGCTAGATATTTTATATAAGTAATTTCAATTAATTTCTGTAAAATTTCTATAAGGTAAATATTAATACCCCTATTTCACAAAAGAGAAGAACTAAGGATCAAAATAGTTAAGCAACTTATGCGAAGTGAGTAATAAAAGGCAATACCAGGATTTGAACCCTGGTTTATCTGGTCCCTCAGTCAGATACTCTGAGTCTGGCCTCTGTAGATGTATATTCTCCTATGGGTATAAATCATAGATGGAGAGAAATTCAACCCTGGTATTGGGTTAGCGATGACTAAGGGAAACTGAAACATTTGTGGACAAAAGCAATGCCTTCTCTTTGTCTTCTCTGCTTCTGGGTTACATATGTTTTTGTGAACATGTATATATGACATAACTGTTATGGCAGTGATAGGCAAATGAATGGACAGATGGGTGGATGTACCAGGGTCTGAAAGGCTGCATAAAGCCTAGGTCAGTCAACAGAGTAGAGACTGAGGTGAGGAGATTGAGTTCCAGGCAGAAGAAATAGCATATGTGAATTCCTTAAGGCATGGTAAGTAGTTTGGTGAGATGAGAGTGTAGGATCTGTCTGCAGGTTGGATAAGGCCTGAAAATGAGGCTGGAAAGGTCAGCAGATGCCAGGTTACAAAGAGCATTTTGTGCTTTGCTAACCAGTTTGGAATGAATCCCATAGCTGATGGAGCATCACTGAAGAACTGAAGAAGACTGATATGATCCAGTTTCATTTAGAAAGCCTGTTCATTGCATATTGTCTCTAACTCCTATGAACTGAACAGCTATTGATGGCCAGGTATATGGGGAATGTACTTTGGGAGAATATCTTGTTTTCTTGGCTGGCAAGGATTCTCACCCCGCTTAACCAGTGCCTGGGTATGGGAGGTGATACATCAAGAACAGAAAATGTCAGAGCCTGAATGGGGGCTTTGTGGGTGGAGCATCCCATAATTCAGCCTTGAAAGGTAGTTTTCTATTGCTCTTGAGATTAGAGGGAAGGCTGCTTTGGCCTCAAAAGTCAAAGCATTCTATGGGTGAGTTTTCTGCTGGAGGTAAATTGATGCCAATTTGAATTAACCCAATAAACTCTGTAAAACAAAATTAAATTATTGGCTCCCTTTCCCCTAGCAGCTAAAGGGTAGAATACTTTGCCTCATGTTCAAACACCTGGAGGGAAGAATGGACAGCTTCTGGGGTGAAAGAGAAGTGAACAGAAAAAAGAGATGAGAACCTGGAGGTGGAGGTTTTATCTGGTTTTGCGGTGCTCAGACAGCATTCTAATGCCAAGAACAACACTCCCAGGGCTGTGCTATTAAAATGGAAGTGTAGCTAACTTTCGTAAACCGCTTGTCAGTTGAGAAATCATTGTCCAAACACATAGCCTAAGGTACTTTACACAGTACTCTTCAATTATTGGATACTAGAAAGTGTGGTTAAAAACCCTTAAATTTTTAGAGTTGAAATGTTTAAAAATTATTTAAATTTTATTTTGATTCCACAAACTCAGATTAGAAATTTGAAGATACTGAGTAGCAAAATTGTTGTAAGACTCTTTCCTCCATCTGGCAAAACATGTCAATTCTGTTGTAAAACCATATGTGGCCAGGGAACTTTCAGAACTCTAGTGCACTTTGGAGTCAGACAAACCCAGTCTGACTTCCAGTCCCCAAACCTGAGTGTCCATGGGTAAGTCACTTCCTTTCTCTAAGCTTTAGTTCCCCATCTTTGAAATGAGGTCAGCACTACTTATCTCATAGGGTTGTTATAAGCATTGAATCAGAGATTATAAAGTGCTCAGTATTTTATATTTGGTACACAGTAGTAAGGACTCAAAGGCAGTCATGGTGATCATTTTTGGTGGTTTTGAAACTCAGGTTTCCCAGCACCAGTCCTGCATCATCCTGATTTGCTACTCACATCTCTTTTGAATGTGGCCATCTCTTTACTGCTAACCTTAGTCCATATCTCCATCCTCACCTCTGATAAATATTACCAGATCTGACACCAACTTGCTTGGCCAGAGTGCTCAACTTTTCCCTTGGTCTACTGATACTTTAGTTTCAGTTCATCCTTCTACTCTGACATTAGTGCTTGCAGATGTCCTGGTAAGATGCTCCCAGCTTCCATCATCTCCCACCCACCCCCTGCTCTGGCTGGTCCTCAGATCTCGTTCCTTGTAAACTGCCCACGGTAGGCAGAATAATGGTCCCTCCCTCTCCCCCAAAATATTCATGTTCTGATTTCTGGAAACTGTGAATAAGTTATGTTACATGGCAAGGGAGAATTAAGGTTGCAAATGGAATTAAGGTTGCTAATCAGCTGACTTTAGATGAAGAGATCATCCTGAAGTGTCCCACTAGTGGGGCCAATGTAATCACAACTGTCCATGTAAGGGAAAGAGGAGAGTCAGGTCAGAACATGTGAGAGAGTCTCAAGAGGCCACTATTTACTTTGAAGATGGAAGGGGCTATAAGCCAGCAAATTCAGGTGGCCTCTAGAAGCTGGAAAAGGCAAGAGAATAGATTCTCCCCTAGGACCCCCAGAAAAAACACAGCTCTGCCGACACCTTGATTTTAGCCATGAGACCACCACTTCTCTAAAATAATAATTTTGTGTTGTTTTGAATACCACCACTGAATTGGTGGTAATTTTTTACAACAGCAGTAGGAAACAAATACTTTGCTTTTCCAGGCAAGCTATGTGCTTTCTGGTGGATTGGCCCAGACTTAAAGACAGGAAGACAAGATAACATGGATTTCAGCATAAGTGTTTCCAAAAAGACTTGGTACATGACAGTTTATGACAAATATCAGTCCAATGATCACCCCAAGTATCCACTCTCATTTTGAAGTTGAGAGAAAAAACTCATTACTTTTCATTACTCTCCAACAAATACCTTGGTCACTCTTCTGTATTTTCCTTGCTGCCTTCATTTGATTTTAACAAGTACTACATTTTTATCTGACAAAATATTTTTTAATTATTTAAAAAAACTCTCAAGTTATGAAAGCATAGAAGGTTAATGGGGGGGGGTTAAAACCTTTTATCTCCTTAAATAATGGGCTCCTTTTATCAAATGAAATGTTACGTGACCAGATACTATATAAAACAGATGATGGCAAATTGTTCAGTTAAAATGGATTGCTGATGGGGAGAGGGGAGGATACCCAATGTTCAACCTTAGTCTCTGTGGCCCCTGAGCATCTCATGGGAGCCCCAGAGGAACCATTGTTCTAGATTTGAATTTTCCATTTGCAGATGGGAAAACTATGGTCCAGAGGGAAAGCATAGTCATCTCAAGGGCACATGGTCAGTTAGTGCTGAAATGGAAACTAGGACCTGGGCCTCTGGGCCTGGCTCTCAGATTGTGTTCTTTTTACTCTAAACCAAATACTTGTTTTGTTTGATTTTTTTTTCCTCGTTGATAAGGTAAGAGGCACAGGCATTCGCTCAGGCGAAAGAATATTTTTCATCCAGGAAGTTCAGGCTCAAACATGTATCAGCTGCCAAAATAATTTCTTCCTTCTGCTTCAATCATTCTACAGGTTAGGACACTGAGGCCCAGAAAGGTTAAGTGATGTACTTCCTATCCATTTTCAGCTCAGCTTTCACTCAGCAAGTGTCTCTTTCCATTACAGGCAATGAGAACTCTCTTCCTTTGTCACAGTGGTGGGACTGTTGCCACCAACCTGAGCATTCTGGTGCAAAAGAGTCAGAAATAGGAGGATTTCCCATTGATAAGAACACAAACAGCCAACATTTTGTGCTGTTGGATTACATTAGAAGAAAGGGTTGCCTTCCATAGAAATTGATGTAAAATAACTAAATCCTTAAGGATTCGTTATTAGGGCCAGTAGTAAGAAGCCAACTTAGAAAACAGTGGAGAAGAGCTCCAAAACCTGAAGGAAGAAGAATCCATCTCAAGCCAGTACAGAGGGTTATCACTAGCCCTTCCTGAGAAGGAAGCTTAGACTGGTATCAAATTCATGTCTTCTTCTAGTTCTCTTAATACACATGTACATAGTAAGTAGCTCTTATTCCCAAATGAAACACCAAACATTCTCTCAAATCTACCCTAGGCATTGCTGTGTGTTTTGGGGTTAATGCTCAGCTGGGATACACTCGTATGGCCCACCAACAGGCATCTGTTCTGACTGACCATTGCCAATGTCATAGTTGTCATCAGGTATTTTGAATATTATCCCTGATATAAATGCCAGGTTCAGCCAAGATTCTGGTACTGTAGTGAGCCAAGCTAGGTAAGCAGAATCACTTACAGAATTTCTGAGTAAAGTTATTTTGATGTGGGTTTCTAGTAAGTGATGGAGCCAGAGCTCAATGCCCTTCTTACTGGTTTTCATGCCATACACTCTTCAGCACATTGTGTTTCATTTCAAGTGATGAAAAACATTTTTCAATGTGATGGATTTCATCTACATTTTATTAGTCTGTTTCTGGAAAAAATATCATTTGTACATCATTCTGCTTGCAGACTTGTCTTTATTATCCCTTTCCCCACCTCAAGTGGTGGGTCCAGGATTTGATTTTCTCTTGGCTCCTGGCACATTTCTCATCCTCTCTTAGAGCAATTTACCCTCTGTGACAGTCCATCTGTCTCTCTTGCCCCACTTATGAATACTCTGCCTTTTCCAATTTTCCTTATTTCTTTTTTAGTATCATCCACCTCATCTTCCATGATCTTTTCCAGCTCCTCAAATGTCCCATTGCTCCTTATCCAGGCTGTTTGATTGACCAGGATCCTGCAGATTGCCATGACAACATTTCTTTCATAACTTGCCCTGTCACTCTCTCTTAACTGTCTCATTGACCTTCACTTATATTTCAGCGGTTTGTGTTTTTCTCTTATTAAAAAGAAACTACAAACATGAAGCCTGTGGCCATTGTTTGAATGTTAGCATTTGAGATAGAATGTCCCCTGCCATGCCTGTTGGGGTTAGAGGGAGGGAGCATGTGGAGCTTCATTCCACCTCTGAAGCTGCTGGGGATGCTTCGATGGGCTCATGGTCATTGTTGCTGAATGTCACCAAGGGGAGATGTGTACTTTCTTATATAAGGTCAGCAAATATTTTCGGTAAAGAATCAGATAGTAAAATTTTAAGTATAGTCTCTTTTGTCACACATCAACCTTGCTTGTATAGTGCAAAAGTTGCTAAAGAGAAAACAGAAAGGAACAGGCAGGGCTTTATTCCAATACAACTTTACAAAAACAGGCAGAGGGCCTAGTTTGTTGACCTTTGTTTTAGAGTAATTTTACCTTCTAGCTTCTGACCTTTCCCTGGGTATTTGTGCATTTGTTGTTTATTGAAAAGAGATTTTTCATATTTATGTTAGCATCCTATCTTGGGACACTCTCAGAGGTCACTTTGCAAGGGAGAAAGTGGCAGGGAAGAGGGAGCTTGGTGCAAGGAGATATCATGTGCCATTTTTGACGTTGACAGAGGGATCCTCATTCAGGCTTGCTGGAGGAACTTGGCTTCATTAGAGATTGGAGGTAACCTGAGCTCTGTCATTGAAGATTTAGTTCTGACCCTCAATATTTTGCTCAGGAGCTGGGTGAACTTAGATAAGTCGTTTCATTTCTTTGGATTTCAATGTTCTTATCTGCAAAATGGGGTCATTGTTGTTACTTTTATTATTATTATTAAATTTAATGTTCTATACTATTTTATTTCACATCTCTGATTACCACTTGCCAGCTGGCCCAAGGATTTGTATCTTAAGAGAGTTGTTGTCTTCTCATATCGCCAGGATAATGTGGTTTATGGATTACAATGAAACAGAAAATTCAAATATAGGGATTATGCTATGTGTTTATTTTTCTCCCAGTCAGTCGTCCAGACGGATATGATAGTTCATGATGTCAACATGGACTTAGGATTCTGCTATCTTTCTGTCTCATTTGTCTCACTTGACTTTTATCCCCAAAGTCCCTTTATGGTGTCAATGAAGCCACTGTACCTCCAGCCATCACATTCACATTCCAAGCACCAGATCAGAGGAAAGGGAAATCTGTTCAATAACTTTCCTGGAAACTCCACCAAATAACTTCCATTTATGTGCCATTAGCTACCCCTATCTTCCAGGGAGTGCAGTGTTTTAGCATGGCATGCTACTGTTCTCAATAATATTAGGATAAAAGGGAAGAATGGATATTAGGAAGGCAAATAGCAGTTTCTGGAACATACAGATTTATATAAAAGTGACAAGTGGATAGCTGCCCCAAACCATACCTGTGGCACAGCATTTCTAGCTCAATTTTGGCAGTTTTTCCAACAATGAAACAGGTGAGTTTATATAATGGGTAGTGCAATCATATTATGATTCATTTCATTAAGAAGGAAACATATAAGTGATCTTGTTTCCCTTAGTTTCTCACTATAGACATGAGAATCTTAACTGATCCTGTATTCACATCAGGGTTAATATTAAAAAACAAAACCAAAAAACTAACAGTGTGTCTGTCATCAGCCCTGACCAATTAGAACAGATGCCAGCTGGTAAGACATATAGGCATGTACCAGTTGTTCTAAAGTAATGCATGGGAAGCCTTGAGACACAGTGATGCATGAGAGGGATTTGTGAAGAATGATTGGAGTCTCATTCTGGAATAAGAATCATTTACCATACACATTTGTCAGAGATGAACCAGAAGGATACATAAATGCTCATACTGGTCTATAGCTCCTCCTAAGGAGGGGGCTGGTAATAACTGTCAGCGCTGGCATAGGATGGATCCTTCTCTCTTAGGTTTTAGGGATCATCTATGTTTCCCAAGTTGGCTTCTAATTGCATGCTCTAGTAACTAATCTCACCTGCTCAAAGAGATATACTTAAGGACTTAGTCATTTTGCATTGATTTCCATGAAAGGCAACCCTCTCCTCTAATGTAATTTAACAAGAACATAATGTTGGTTGTCTGTGTGCATACCAATGGGAAATCTTCATATTTCTATAACTCTGACCCTTTTTTAACCAGAATGTTCAGATTGGTGGCAATAGTCACCATACTCTTCCAAAGTTTGAAGGTTTTCATAACCTTGAATAGGAAGAAACACTTGCTGGTTGAGATCTGAGCTAAAAGTAGATTAGCCCATTGTGCTGCACCTGTATCATGAGAACTATATGATGTTCTACTTCCTGTGCAATTCCATTAAACAACACACTCTGCACTTACTCCCAGCAGCTGCAGCTCTGATATTGCTGTCTACTTATGCACAGTATCGTGCGGGTGATTTTTCTGAGTTGGACAGGACAGTTCTCCAAATAATTAGATATAGATATAGATATATAGTATAGTTATTTTATATGCTTATATAATTATACAACTAGTATAATATATATATATATATATATATATATATATATATATATATATATATTCAGCCTTTCCCAGACCACCAAAATAAAAATCTTGTACTTTACTTCTTAATTCTTACTTTTTTTTTTTTTCTGATTGGAGAGTCAGGAAAGCAGAATTTGGCTGGGGAGAGAAAGATAATCAGTGCTGGGCCAGGTGTTGGTGGGCCAGGTGTGGCTAGGAGAGGAAAGAATAATAAAAAAAAAAAAGTCATTCTGGGCTATATATTTGGATTCCATTTACTCTTTTTGAGAAATGTAGGTAAATGGTTTTTTATCACTTTTAGTTTTTGGATTGACTTTTTTGGCCATGATCCTCCCTATGAATAAATTGTGAGTAACCCATACAATAAAGATTATATTTTAATAAAAAGTAAATCTTTTTTTTCCTACTAAAGGAGGATTTCATGTTCTTTGAAGAAAAATCATTGAAATGGAGGGCTTGTTTATCAGATGTTTAAGAAGTTTCTATTTACAAGTTGCAACTTCCTTGTTTGGGTGGACTAGCAAGCAGACTTGGAGCATATTTTTTTTAGGAAAGAGTTGTCTTTAAGCTTATACAAGGGGAGATTTAGTGGTTACTTTCCATCTTGGGAAAGAGTGTAAGAGGGCCATTTTCCACCTGAAGAATCCGTTCTTTGGGAATATCTTTTTTTTTTTTTTTTTTTTTTTTTTTTGCGGTACGCGGGCCTCTCACTATTGTGGCCTCTTTCGTTGCGGAGCACAGGCTCCGGACGCAAAGGCTCAGCGGCCATGGCTCACAGGCCCAGCCACTCCACGGCATGTGGGATCATCCCAGACCGGGGCACGAGCCCGTGTCCCCTGCATCGACAGGTGGACTCTCAACCACTGTGCCACCAGGGAAGCCCTGGGAATATCTTTTGATATGCTGGGCTGGTGCTTTGGAGAAGGTGGATCCATTTGCATATCACCCAAGGAGCCATTGGGAGGAAAGAGATCAAGACCCTAGGTGCTTCATTTTGAGGTTTAAAGCTAGTGGACATACCAGATGTGTTGCAATGGTCCCCAGGGAGATGCACTGATCAGAAAGATGAAGCAGGCCTTCAAAATGCACTCATGAGAGACGGGGTTCTAGATAGTGACTGAGCTTAGAACAAAGGCTCTGCTTGGGGATGTGAGTTAAGACCTGGAATTCTGGGTGCCCACCTGTGGAGGTAGTATGGAGGAATGAGACTGTCCTTCCTCAAAGGATGTTCTTGGCTTGGGCAAGGATTTGGGCCAGCAAGAGGATCAACAGGAAGCTTCAAGCTAAGCCAGCCAAATTTTTTTTTTTTTTTTTTTTTGCGGTACGTGGGCCACTCACTGTCGTGGCCTCTTCCGTTGCGGAGCACAGGCTCTGGACGCGCAGGCTCAGCGGCCATGGCTCACGGGCCCAGCCGCTCCGCGGCACGTGGGATCCTCTCGGATCGGGGCACGAACCCGCGTCCCCTGCATTGGCAGGCGGACTCTCAACCACTGCGCCACCGGGGAGGCCCAGCCAAATTTTTAACAGCAGCAGGGGCAGTGAAAACACAGCGGTGCTTGTCCAGTATGTGTCTCCTCTTTTTGACTCACAGCTGGAAACAGTACTACATAAGCCTAATGATTCCTGGACCATTCAGGAAAGGAGTCAAGCCCAAGAATGAGAAAATGGGAATCCTGCTAATATGGGAAGGTTTACATGATTAACTGAGTATAAAAAAGTACAAATAGACCTTGTTTGTACCCTAAGCTGGAAGGGTAGTACATACTCAGTTACATAGAAAATATAAAGCCTAGGTATAAGACGTGACATCATAAAACTCCTAGAAGAGAACATAGGGAAAACATTTTTGGACATAAATCATAGCAATATTTTATTAGGTCGGTCTCCCAAGGCAAAACAAATAAAAGCAAAAATAAACAAATGTGACCTAATCAAACTTACAAGTTTTTGCACAGAAAAGGAAACCATCAATAAAAGACAGCATATGGAATGAGAGAAAATGTTTGCAGACTCTGCAAGCAACAAGGGCTTAATTTCCAAAACATACAAACAGTTCATACAACTCAATATTTTTTAAAAAAGGGCTTCCATTGTGGTGCAGTGGTTAAGAATCCTCCTGCCAATGCAGAGGACATGGGTTCGTGTCCTGGTCCGAGAAGATTCCACATGCCATGGAGCAACTGGGCCCACACGCCACAACTACTGAGTCCATGCACCACAACTACTGAAGCCTGTGTGCCTAGAGCCTGTGCTCCACAACAAGAGAAGCTACTGCAATGAGAAGCCTACGTACTGCAACTAAGAGCAACCCCTGCTTGTCGCAACTAGAAGACAGCCTGTTCACAACAACGAAGACCCAATGCAGCCAAAAATAAATAAAATAAAATAAATAAAACATTAAAAAAATTTAAAAAATAGAAGACCTAAATAGGCATTTCTCCAAAGAAGACATATAGATGGCCAATAGGCACATAAAAGATGCTCAACATCACTAATTATTAGAGAAATGCACATCAAAACCAGTCAGAATGGCTATCATCAAAGTGTCTACAAATAATAAATGCTGGAGAGGGTGTGGAGAAATGGGAACCCTCCTACACTGTTGGTGGGAATGTGCATTCGTGCTGCCACTATGGAAAACAGTATAAAAATTCCTTAGAAAACTAAAAATAGAGTTGCCATATGATCCAGCAGTCCCACTGCTGGGCATATATCTGGAGAAAACTATAATTCAAAAAGATACATGCACCCCAATGTTCATAGCAGCACTATTCACAATAGCCAAGAAGTGGAAGCAACCTAAATGTCTATTGACAGATGAATGGATAAAGAATATGTGGTGTATATACACAATGGAATATTACTTGGCCATAAAAAATAAATGAAATAATGCCATTTGCAGCAACATGGATGGGCCTAGAGATTATCATTTTTTTCTCCATTTCCTGTTCTTGCCTCTTTTGTTGTAGATTAATTGACCATAAGTGTGTGGGTTTATTTCTGGGCTCTCTATTCTGTTTCATTGATAAGTATGTTTGTTTTTGTGCCACTACTGTACTGTTTTGTTTACTGCAGCTTTGTAGTATAGCCTGAAGTCAGGGAGTGTGATTGCTTCAGCTCTGTTCTTTCTCAAGATTGTTTTGGCTATTTGGGGTCTTTTGTGTTTCCATACAATTTTAAAATTATTTGTGTTAGCTCAGTGAAGAATGCCATTGGTATTTTGATAGGGATTGCCTTGAATCTATAGATTACCTTGAGTAGTGTAGTCATTTTAATAATATTCTCCTAATCCATGAACACAGTATATCTTTCCATCTGTTTGTGTCATCTTCAATTTCTTTAATCAGTGTCTTACAGTTTCCTGAGTAGAGGTCTTTTACCTCCTTAGGTAAGTTTATTCCTAGATATTTTACTTTTATTTGATGTGATTATAAATGTGATTGTTTCCTTAATTTCTCTTTCTGATAGTTTGTTGTTAGTGTATAGATTTCTGTAGATTAATTTTGTATCTTGTAATTCTACTAAAGTCAATGACAAACTCTAGTAGTTTTATGGTGGCATCTTTAGAATTGTCCATGTATAGTATCTTGTCATCTGCAAACAGTGACAGTTTTACTTCTTCTTTTCCAATTTGGATTCTTTTTATTTATTTTTCTTGTCTGATTGCTGTGTCTAGGACTTCCAATACTATGTTGAATAAAACCAGCAAGAGTGGGCATCCTTGTTTTGTTCCTGATTTTACAAGAAACGCTTTCAGCTTTTCATCATTGAGTATGACGTTAGCTGGGGGCTTATATATGGCCTTTATTAAGTTGAGGTATGTTCCCTCTATATGCACATTCTGGAGAGTTTTTATCATAAAGCGATGTTGAATTTTGTCAAAAGTTTTCTCTGCATCTATTGAGATGATCATACAGTTTTTATTCTTCAATTTGTTAATGTGGTGTATCACATTGATTAATTTGCAGATCAATATCTCCAATACCCATTCTTGCATCCCTGGGATAAATCCCACTTGATCATGGTGTATGATCCTTTTAATGTATTGTTGAATTCAGTTTGCTAATATTTTGCTGAGAATTTTTGCATCTATATTCATCAGACATTGAGCTGTCATTTTCTTTTATTTTGATATATTTTTCTGATTTTGGTACAAGGATGACACTGGCTTCATAGAATGAGTTCGGAAGCCTTCCTTCCTCTGCAATTTTTGGGAGTAGTTTGAGAAGGATTGGTGTTAAACTTTCTCTAAAAGTTTGGTAGAATTCACCTGTGAAGCCATCTGGTCCTGGACTTTTGTTTGTTGGGAGTTTTAAAAATTACTGATTAAATTTCATTACTGGTGATTTGTCTGTTCATATTTTCTATTTCTTCCTGGTTCAGCCTTGGGAAATTGTACTTTTCTAGGAATTTGTCCATTTCTTCTAGGTTGTTATAGTTGTTCTTAGTAATCTTTTATGATTCTTTGTATTTCTTTGATGTTGGTTGTAACTTCTCTTTCATTTCTGCTTTTATTTATTTGGGCCCCATCCTTTTTTTCTTGTTAAGTCAGGCTAAATGTTTATCAACTTTGTTTAACTTTTCAGAGAATTAGCTCTTATTTTTATTGATATTTTCTATTTTTTAGTCTCTATTTCATTTACTTATGCTCTGATCTTTATTACTCCTTTCTTTCTACTAACTTTGGGTTTTGTTTGTTTTTTTCCAGTTTCTTTAGGAGTAAGTTTAGGTGTTTATTTGAAATTTTTGTTTTATGAGGTAAGCTTGTATCACTGTAAACTTCCCTCTTAGAACAGTTTTTGCTTCATCCCATAGATTTTGGATCATCGTAATTTTGTTTTCATTTGTCTTCAGGTATTTTTTTTTTTATTTCTTTCTTGATTTTTTTCAGTGATGCATTGCTTGTTTAATAGCATACTGTTTAGCCTCCACATGTTTGTGTTTTTTGCAGTTTTTTTCTTGTAGCTCGTATGTACTCTTATAGTGTTGTGTTTGGAAAAGATGCTTGATATGATTTCAATTTTCTTAAATTTACTGAGACTTGTTTTGTGGCCTACCATGTGATCTAAACTGGAAAATGTTCCATGTTCAGTTGAAAAGAGTGTGGTTTCAGTCACTTTTGGATGGAATGCTCTCTATATATCTATTAAGTTTAACTGGTCTAATGTGTTGTTTAAGGCCTGTCTTTCCTTATTGATTTTCTGTCTGGAAGGTCTATCTATTGAAGTAAATGGGGTGTTAAAATCTTCTGTTACTATTGTGTTACTGTCAATATCTCCCTTTATGTCTGTTAATATTGGCTTTATATTTAGGTGCTCCTATGTTGGGTGCATATAAATTTACAATTGTTATAACTTCTTGGATTGATACCTTGATCATTATGAAATATCCTTCTTTGTCTCTGTTTTAAAGTCTATTTTGTCTGATATAAGTATTGCTACCCTGGTTTCCTTTTTATTTCCATTTGAATAGAATAATTTTTTCTATCCCCTCACTTTCAGTTTGTGTGTGTCTTTAGATCTAAATTGAGTCTGTTGTAGGCAGCATATGTATGGGTCTTGTTTTTGTATCCATTCAGCTATTCTATGTCTTTTGATTGGAGCAGTTAGTCCATTTACATTTAAAGTAATTATCGATAGGTATGTTCTTATTGCAATTTTCTTAATTGTTTTTGGCTTCTTTTTGTAGTTCTTTTTTTGTTCTTTTCTTCTTTTGTTCTCTTCCCTTGTGATTTGATAACTTTTTTGTGTATCTATTATAGATTTTTGGTTTGTGGTTACCATAACTTTTATATATAGCAATGTCTCTCTATATATCTATGTGATTGTTTTAAATTGCTGATCTCTTAATTTCAAATGCATTTTAACAACCCTGCATTTGTACTCTCCTCCCCTCATGATTACTGTTTTGACATCGTATTTTTGCTTTGTGTACCCTTCACTACTTATTGTGGATATAGATTTACTAGTTTTGTATTTAAACTTCCTACTAGCTTTGTGTGTACATTTCCTACTGCCTTTACTGTACATTTGCCTTTACTGATGAGTATTTTCCTTTCATAATTTTCATGTTTCTAGTTGTGGCCTTTTCTTTTTCACTTAAAAAAGTCCCTTTAACATTTCTTATATAGCTGGTTTGGTGGTACTGAACTTTTAGTTTTTGCTTTTCTGTAAAGCTTTTGATCTCTCAATCAAATCTGAATGAAAGCCTTGCCAGGTAGAGTATTCTTGGTTGTATGGTTTTCCCTTTCATCACATTAAATATATTGTACCACTCCCTTTTGACCTGTAGAGCTTCTGCTGGAAAGTCAGCTGATAGCCTTATGGAAGTTCCCTATATGTAGCTTGTTGCTTTTCCCTTGATGCTTTAAATGTTCTCTCTTTACCTTTAATTTTTGCCATTTTAATTATTGTGTATCTTCATGTGTTCCTCTTTTGGTTAATCCTATTTGAGTCTCTCTGTGCTTCCTAGACTTGGATGTTTATTTGCTTTCTCAGGTTAGAGAAGTTTTCATTTATTATGTCTTCAAATATGTTCTTTGCCCTTTTCTCTCTCTCTCTTCTCCTCTGGGACCCCTATAACGTTACTGTGCTTGATGTTGTCCCAGAGGTCTCTTAAACTGTCTTTATTTCTTTTCATACTTTTTTCTTTTTTACTGTTCAGCATCAGTGATTTCCACTACTCTGTCTTCCTGCTTGCTGATCTGTTTCTCTGTATCATTTAGTCTACTGTTGATTCCTTCTACTGTATTTTTCATTTTAGTTATTGTATTCTTCATCCCTATTTAGTTGTTCTTTATATTTTCTAACTTCTAAAAAAAAACTTCTAACTTCTGGCTCTGTGAATTCAATCTTTTCCTGAGTGCTTTGATCATCTTTATAATTATTACCTTAAACTCATTCTTTGATAGATTGCCTATCTCCACTTCATTTAGTTCTTCTTCTAGGGTCTTATCTTGTTCCTTCATTTGGAACATGTTCCTCTGTCACTTCCTTTTGCTTCATTTGCTGTTTGTATTTCAGTGTCTGGTAGGTTGGTTATGTTTCTTGACCTTGGAGAAGTGGATTTTTGTAGAAGATATCCTATGTGTCCCAACAGTGTGCTTCCCCTCTCATCACCAGAGCTATATGCTTTAGGGCTGCCCCTATGTGGGCTCTGTGATCCTTCAGTTGTGGCTGGATGACTACTGGTTGGCTTGGTTGGCTCCTGGTTTGGTTGATTGTCAGGCCCTGCCTTGTGTGGAGGCTGCCAGTCACTGGTTGGTGGGGCTAACTCACAAGGGTACTGGCTGTGGAATCCTGGGGTACCCCAAGGCTAGTACTGGCTCACTTGTGGGAAGGATCATGTTCCAGGAGACCCTGGGGCTGGTCCACTCCCACTGGTGGGTGAATCCAGGTTTTAGGGCTTGTGCTGTCCCACTAGTGAGTAGAACTGGGTCTTGGTGTCTGGCTGAAGGGCCCAAGGGTCCCAAAGCTGATGTCAGATGACTTGTGAGTGTGGCAGGTTCCTGACACAGCTGGCTGTGGGGTCTGACATGTCCTGAAGCTTGTGAGATTCTGTGTGTGCTCTTAAAGAGTTGAGTCTCTATTTTCCTGAGTCATCTGGGACTCCTGAAAGTGAACCCTGCTGGTCTTCAAAACCAAAACTTCTGGTGATTCATCTTCACATTGTTGGACCCCTGGGCTGGGGAGCCTGATATGAGGCTCAGATTCCTCATTCCTTGGGGAGGACCTCTTCAGTTGTAATTATTATCCCATTTGTGAGTTGCCCACATGAAGGTATGGGACTTGACTATATCATGACTCTGCTCATCCTGCCTGTCTTATTGTGGTTCCTTCTTTATATCTTTAGCTGTAGAAGATCTTTTATGATCTTTTTCATCGATGGTTGTTCTATAACTACTTGTAATTTTGTTGTGCCTGTGAGAGGAGGTGAGCTCAGGGTATTTCTACTCTGCCATCTTGGCTGATATCCAGGAATGAAATTCTTGGAAATAACCACTGACCCTAATGGTGACTACCAAGCTATTCACATTGTCAGTGGTTTCCTGGTAAATTAGAATTCTGAAGAAAATGACAAGAACATCATCAACAAAAACAACAAAACAAATTGTGATATTGTAATTTATAAGAAGAAATATTTGATCTTCATCCTGTTCCTGGTACAGGGCTCTAAATTTTTTGGAATTTCCTTAGTGATAGAGCAGTAATGGTGAATGGAGACACTTTGTTCATAACAAGCCCCTTTCAGCCACATCCATGATTATGTTAATGAAGTGATTTTTTAAAAAGCCCCTAAAAATGGGATGTTGATTGCCAGGAAAACCAACTACATAATTAGAGGGCTGGAACTTTCATTCCCACACCCTCTAGGGAAGGGAGAGGGGCTGGAGGTTGGGTTAATCACCAATCATGCCTATGTAATGAAGCCTCCATAAAGACCACAGCTGAAGGGTTAGAAGAGGTCCCAGGTTGGTGAACACGTGGAGGTGTGGGGAAGGTAGTACAACCAGAGAGGGCATGGAAGCTCCCTGCTCCTTCCTACCCTTGCCCTATGCATCTCTTCCATTTGTCTGTTCCTGACTCATAGCCTCTTGTAATAAACTAGTAATCTAGTAAGTGAACTGCTTTCCTGAGTTCTGTGAGCCACTCTAAAAAATTGAACCTGAGGAAAGGTTTGTGGGAACCACTGATATGTAGCTGGTCAGTCAGAAGAATAGCTAACAATCTGGATTTGGGATTAGCCTCCAAAGGGGGAACAGTCTTGTGTAACTGAACTTTTAACAAGTGGGATCTGATGCTAACTCCAGGTAGATAGTGTCAGAATTGAGTTAAATTGCAGGACACTCAGCTGTTTTCTGAGAATTTCTTGGTAAGGGAAAATCCCCCATATATTTTGTGACCAGAAGTAAAATATTCTGTGAGTAGAGTGTTGTAGCCAAGTATAGAAAAAGGGTCAAGAGGAGAAACAGTGAGTTTCTTCTTTTCACAAATGAACCATGACTTGTAGTATTTGACAACATCCATGGTCTAAATACTTTCACCATGGTCAATTTAAAGCACCAACAGTTTAACAACTGACCTGTAAAATTCTTGAATGTTTAAAAATCAGCTCTCTGTGAGCTTATATGGTTGTTCCAGTAAACCACTGGTTCTTGACCTGGAACTTCATCATAGGTGAAAACAAACATTATGAATTCTGATCTAACTTAGGATATGGCTTGCCTTTGGTTGAGAAATATTATTAACCCATTTCTCTCCTGTATATCTCCTGTACTTGGATTCAGGAATTCTTTCTTGATAGCACAATAACCTAAGTGGTAATAACCCCATTTCATGGATGAGAAAACTGAAATTCAAAAAGAAGTAAATGTCCAAGATCCTATATAAGACAGTATATATGGTTTCAGTTTCCTTCTAGAAGAACAGGCCTCCCCCAAAAGGCCAAGTGATTCAGTGCCTGGGCATCAGACTCGTAGGATCAAATAGGAGAGCTCATGGGAAGATATGTCATATAGTAGCTCTCTAGTTAAAAGGAAAAGAGTATGAGGTAGCTGTTTCCACAAAGATTTAATTCTCACAATACTTTTATCATTTATTAAAACACTAAGTGTAAAGTGGTTTGTAAAGTGGTAAACAAATTCTAGTCACTAACTGTTAATATTGACAGTAATCTCATAATTCACAGTCTGCAGTCACAGGTAAGATTATCACCAGTTGGAAATAAGATGCTGAGTGTCTGAGAGGTTCATTCAATTACAGTTGACACTTGAACAACAAGGGTTTGATCTGCATGTGTCCACTTACATGTGTTTTTTTAAAAATAGGAGATGCTACAGTTCTATATCAACTGTGGTTGAATTCGGGGATGCAGAAGCACAGAAATGGCAGAATCCAGCCATGTGTTTGGAGGACTGACTATAAATTACATGTGGATTTTCCACTGCAAGGAGGGTTGCCCTTCCCCAATTGTTCTAGGGTCAACTGTACCTTGGGCCTCATAGCCTTTGAGGGGTGATCTGAAGAGACAGGTCTGCAACCAGTGACTCCTAAAGCCCAGCATATTCTATCACATTGTTTCTTTGTATGTGTCCTGTCTTCCCTACTGGATTACAATGCCTCTGAGGGGAGATCCTCCTCTGTCTCTGATGTTTTTGTATCTCACCTTGTCAAAATGAGTTTTGATATCCAGGAGGTAGTTTTTGTCCTAACAAGGTTAGGTAACAGGGTTAGCTAATGCAGTCAACCAACTGGTTCTTATTTAAATTCCTTAGTTTTCTACTGGGAGAAATCCAGACACATCTTTTACATCAGAAAAGGCACTTGGAAATGCTATAAGTAAAAGAACGTTGTGACTTAGTTCTCCACATCCGTGTTACTGAAAAACAGTCTACGTTCCCATGGAAAGTGGAGTGGAAGCATCATTTTTATTAAGAGGGTGGCACATCCATCAAACCCCTGAGTTGGGAGGTCTGCTTTAGTCCTGTGCTTCAAAGTTATCAGTCTCCCCTCACAGGGCTCATAATCTCCATCCAGAATCACTTGCCCGACCTGCTCACACTTTGCTTTCCTACCTGGGTCCAGTTGTCTTGATTTCCTGGCTTCCAATGCCAAGGCTTATGGTCAATCTGCCTCATGGTCAATCTTTAATGGCTTGATGGGGAACAGAAGGAAGGCCAGAGTGTAGTGAGACATGGGGAAGGGTGGTAGGAGGTGAGCCTGGAGAGATCCATGGGGGAAGTGTGGTGTATGCAGACTTGCATTTAAAAGATTTTCTTGTATGTACAACTGTTTTTGCAGCTATAATTTTAGTTTCTCAGGGGTGGAACCAATTCCTGTTCCTTAGAGTGAGCAGCACAGTGAAGACTGAATGTGCATGACTGCATTCCAATAAAACTTTATTTACAAAAAGAGGCAGCAGGTTGACCTTGGTATGTAAGTTAGGGGGGGTGTCTTGAGTATTAGGCTTAGATCCCCTTGGATTTGACCCCCAGCTCAGACACCAATTGTTTGGCTTTAGACAAGTTAATTAATCCTTCCTATCCTGAAGTTGTTCAGCCATAATTAGGATGTCACTTTATTAGGATGATCATGTGAAAATTAGATGACTGTATATCAAGTGCTCATCCCATATGTGGTAGCAGCAGCTTCTGTTTTTATTTTAATTACTCTATCTCTAATATGCAAGGAGTCTATGAGTCTAAGAATTCTTCTGGTATTTTCAGTTTAGATTTTTCAGAGACATAAGCTGATAGCTCCTAAGATATATTTTCTTGGAGAAACAATAAACACTTTGAGTGGATTCCTTATCTGAACTTATATCATGTGGACAGATAAAGAGTAGCTTTAGGGACAGTGTTCTAAGTGGTTTGGAGAACTTTTCTTTCTAAAATGCCCAGCCTAAGCCCCACCCTTTGGCGCATTTTCCCAGGCAGCCTGCACTTCTGTATGCTCTTCCCTCTTGGACCCTGCCCTGCCCTCAGTAGGCCCACTTAGTCCCTTCTATGCATCACCCTGGCTGGGGATCTTGTCTTAGGTGTTTTTTGCAGAGGACTCTATCAGAGGACCTCTAGTCTGACTTTTTGGGCCACAGAAAACACAGACTTTGCAGGCAGGTGCAGGGCATGTCTATAAGAGTTCAGGTAGCATCATGTTATTCAAGGCAAGGATAGGAACCTGAGCCAGATGTTTTGGGACCTGGGGAATGATGAGGAACTGGTGGCCAAGTTGGGAGGCTATTGTGTAGGGGTTGAGCACTTGACTCTGATGTCAAGCTGCTTGGGTGTGAATCCTGGCTCACCACTTATTAGCTATGAGAGCCTGGAAAAGCAAGTGTTGGTTGCCTAATGTGTTAAATGGAGATTGTCATTGTACCTATGACACAGGACTGCTGTGAGGACTAATTGTAGCTATTTCCTTTACCGAAGGTGCAGCTTGATTTCCAGCAACTGCTGCTCCATTCCCTCTCTCTCCAGAGTGGCATCCCTTTCATACCCATATGCTTGCACATGATTCCAAATTCTCATCTCAGCCCTGGAGTGTACATGATCGTTTTGCTGAATGAATGTATCTGGTTGGATTTCTGAATTGCTTCTCTTCACTTGGTTGTTATTTCATACATCCACTGGGCTGTTATTTCATTCATTCCACATTAATTGGACATCTACTCTGTGCCAGGCATTCTGTTTGCTGCCCAGATTACAAATAAAACATGGTACTTGGGCTTCCCTGGTGGTGCAGTGGTTGAGAGTCCGCCTGCCGATGCAGGGGACACGGGTTTGTGCCCCAGTCCGGGAAGATCCCACATGCCGCGGAGCGGCTGGGCCCGTGAGCCATGGCTGCTGAGCCTGCGCGTCTGGAGCCTGTGCTCCACAACAGAAGAGGCCACAAGAGTGAGAGGCCCGTGTACTGCAAAAATACAAACAAACAAACAAAAACAAAGAAACAACAAAGAAAACATGGTACTTGCCTCCAAGGAGTTGCTCATCTAGTGGGTGATAGACAAGCAAACAATTCTAGTATAGTGCAAAATGTCTGTCATACACATGGAGAAGGGCAGGAGGCTCAGAAGAGAAAGTCAGGAGGGCTTCTGGGAGGAAGTGATGCTTAAAAATAGTTTTTAATTAGTAGATGAGAGATGGACAAATTGGGGAGGGATGTTCCAAGCAGAGGGGAAAGCATATACCACAGCTTGAAATACACTTGACCCTTGACCAATGCCACACTCTTTTTTTTTTTCTTCTAGTTTTTATTCATTTATTTATTTATATTTTGGCGGTATTGGGTCTTCGTTGCTGCATGTGGGCTTTCTCTAGTTGCAGAGAGTGGGGGCTACCCTTTGTTTCAGTGCACAGGCTTCTCATTGTGGTGGCTTCTCTTGTTGTGGAGCATGGGCTGTAGGCACGCAGGCTTCAGTAGTTGTGGCTCGTGGGCTCTGTAGTTGTGGAACAAGGGCTTAGTTGCTCCACAGCATATGGAATCTTCCTGGACCAGGGCTTGAACCCGTGTCCCCTGCATTGGTAGGAGTATTCTTAACCACTGTGCCACCATGGAAGTCCCAATGCTGCACTCTTGTGCAGTCGAAAATTCACCTATTACTTTACAGTTGGCCTTCCCTAACTGCTGTTCTGAATCCAGGGTTTCTCATCTGTGGATTCAACCAACTGCAGATCATGTAGTAATGCAGTAGTTACTAATGAAAAGACCCTGCGTATAAGTGGACCCGCTGCAGTTCAAACCCATGGGTCAACTGTATGGTGATTTGTTCAAAGCCTTACAAGTAATTGTGTAACAGGAGCAGAGGGTGAAGGGGAGAGGATCTGGCATCCTGGGATGGGAAGGGAGGTGGGTCAGATAATGAAAGACCTCATGGACCAGCTCAGTGGCTTGAACTTCATCTTTATTCCAGGGGCAGTGTGTGACCTTGAAGGGTGTAAGCCGGGAGTGGTGAGTCAGATATGTGTAAGGAATGTGAGGGGTGAGGTGGGTGACTTTGCACCGGGCTGCAGGGAAGCCTCTAGTGACTTCCTCAACAAACCCGTTCTGTTACTCTGCAGTCAGAAGCCCAGAGTGTAAAGTGTTGTTGTTTTCCTTTCCTTCCCTTTTTTTTTTTTGTGATTCTTTTTAATATTTTGGACAAAACAATAAGAAGATGTTATTTACACTCTGAAGAGTGTTTTGCCCAGGGAAGAATAGGACGTCAGACCCCACCTGCTGCACATTGACAGGCTGCTGTATGAAATGCATGCTTGGTGTGAATAGGCAATTAACAGTCCCAACTGTTTCATCGAAAACTCAGAACTTCAGGACTGTGCTCCTCCAGGACGTGTTTTTCCATTTCCCAAGTCCCATTAATTGCTCCCTGCACTGTGCTCTCTCAGTGTTGTGTTCAGTCCTCTGGTTACCACTGCCTGCTTCTGTTGCAAGAGCTGGGAATCTATTTGTCTCACATGTCAGAATCTTAAACCCTCCAGGAGCAGAGAGGGGGTCTCATGTAGCCTTGTGGCCTTCACTGCATGCTTTAGAGTTGCATGCACAGTAGATGCTTAATTAAGGCTACTGATTCAAATCTGATTTTTAAAAAATTCTCCTTTATTTTATAGGTGAGGAATTTGAGAGGAAGGTAGCAAGAGAGGGAGAGAGAGAGAAGAAGGAAGGTGACATATATCAAGGCTCCTCTGTGGCTGTCACTGTATTCCATCTACTTTGCTCACTGAATCCTCACGACAGGGATAGTATCTCCCTAGTTTTACAGATAAGGAAAATGAGTCTCAGAGAGGCCAAGGAACCCGCCTACATTTGTGAAACAAATTATTGATCCAAATGGGTCTAGAACTCAGGGCTCTTTCTAGAGCACCCCACAGCCTCCCAGGCATGACTGCAGTGAAGGTCTGTTGCATTGGGTCATTCATTCTAGGGCTCTAGATGCAATTACCGCAGCCTCTGGGGCTTTGATGGGACATAGCTGCTCTCCACAGTGAGGCCACAGGGTACCTAGATGAGACGGACTCAGCATACACAGTGCAAATGCTTTTGCTAAAGGAGCATGATGGAGACTTGCACCATGGATGAGTGAACATGGGGCAAAGAGAGGGGGCACCTGCCCTTGGAGACCCATAGCTACAGGAAGGAGCTGACAACTGCAGCTGTGGTCTTCAACTGAGAATCCAGACACTGTAGACTGGCTGCCCAGGAGAAAGTGCTATGGGAATAAATACTTCCACCTCACTGTTTTTCCTATCCTTCAGTCTCCTACGTGTGACAAGGACACATTGCTGGACCCAAATGGAACTGAGAGAGCCAGTGAGCCTGCTAAGGGGTCCACAAGATCAGCCTCTTGGGGCACAGAGCAGTGTGGAGAAGGGTGGAGAATGGATTTGAAAGGGCAGAATGGGACTTGATAGCATCTTGGGGAGTGTGGAACTTCTCTCTTGGGACTTTTGCATGTAGAGGGTCTAGGACACTGGTGTTTGAAGTCCTGTCCTTCCACTTTCACTCCTGCACCCCCATCAGGAGGGAAAACATTGTCATTGTTTTTGTTGGACAATATCTTTCCCTATGTACTATCTTTCACATTCCTGAAGTGGTTTTAGCCTCCCCTTTCCCAAGGGCCATATGGAAGAAAGAAGATGGGTTGCCAAAATAAGAAACAGGTCTGGAATAGTTTTTTGTGTTTTTTTTGCAGTACACGGGCTTCTCACTGTTGTGGCCTCTCCCATTGTGGAGCACAGGCTCCGGACGCGCAGGCTCAGAGGCCATGGCTCACGGGCCCAGCCGGTCCGCGGCATGTGGGATCTTCCCAGACTGGGGCACAAACCCATGTCCCCTGCATCAGCAGGCAGACTCTCAACCACTGCACCACCAGGAAAGCCCCTGGAATAGTTTTATATACAGATGGTTCCCAACTTACGATGGTTTGACTTAGAATTTTTCAACTTTATGATGTTGCAAAAGCAATGTGCATTCAGGAGAAAGCATACTTGGAATTTTGAATTTTGCTCTATTCCAGGCTAATGATATGGGGGATGACACCCTATTGTGATGCTGGGCAGGGCAGCAGCCACAGCTCTCAGTCAGCCACGTGGTCACCAGGGCAAACAACCGATACACTGACAACAATTGTATACCCAGACAACCATTCTTTTTCTCACTTTCAGTACAGTATTCAATAAATTACATGAGATAGTCAACACTTTATTACAAAATGGGTTTTGTCTTAGATGATTTTGCCCAACTGTATGCTAACAAGTGTTCTGAGCATGGTTAAGGTAGGCTGGGCTAAGCTATGATGTTTGGTAGATTAGATGTATTAGATGCATTTTCAACTTATGGTATTTTCAACCTACAATGGGTTTATTAAGATGTATCCCCATCATAAGCCGAGAAAGAGCTGTATATACTCTCTGTAATGGTATCCCTGTTAAGTGTTTGTGTTCCTGCAGAGACATTGGCTCTCACTGATACCCCTCCCCTTGTGAGGTGAGTCAAGTCTCCCTCCCAGGGCTTGCACAGGTAGAAGGCTAGGTCAACGTGCTACTGAGTGGGATTCTCACATCCTTCTCAGGAGGCTTAGCTTTCTCCCAGGACATGCCCCACTTGGACTAAGAACAGACAAATTTCTCAGGAGCAAGGTGGTCCCTGGCTAGGCTCATGTCACAGTATACTGAGCTGCTGATGTTTCTTAAGGCAACAAGTAGAGTGGGTTAGTACTCCTCCTTGTGGTGCCTTACAGACTGTGTCGGGGGAAGCCACATATGAATCAAACTGTTTCTATGCTCCTCTGGTCACACAGGAAGACTGTTTCCATTTCCCTTGCAGTTAGAGTGGGGCCATGTGACTGGGTTCTGGCCAATAGGATGTGGGGATAAATGAAGTATGGCACTTCCAGACTGGCCTGAGTAAGACGAACCTGGATCCCTGAATCACTCAGTGCTTGGAGGAGAGCTACAAAGGAACATTGACATTGGCATTGAACTGTGACGCAAAATTTTATTAGGTTAAACTTCTGAAATTTGGGGGTTGATTGTTATAGCAGCTGGTTTTAATTAACTTCACTAATATGCCCTCCTCCTCGTAGTAATTGGCTAGACACCCCACCATCTATACCTAGTGATGAGGTCCCAAATGTGTGCTTATTATGACCTGAAATGGAGATATTCAGAGAGAAAATATTTACTAGTGTGTGTGGAGAGATACCACCTCTCTTTTGGGGTTCCTTTCTTAGGAAAAGATGAAAATAACATCTTTATAGGCATTTTCACACATGTTAGTTCACTCTATCCTCTCAAAATCATGAGAGTTAGATATTACTTAATATTCACTACTCCTGTTTTGCATAGGAAAACACTGTGGTTCAAAGAAATTAAACAACTCTTATCATTGTGCAGCTGGGGAGCCATAATTGGGAAAGAGGGAAGTGACCCTCAGGTAAAACAACAAAAGGCTTTCAAAATAGCTTATGAAGAAGAACAAGGTGATTTGAAGAAAGGCATCATCTGCTAATTCAGAGGGGACCAGAGTCAGTGAGCCTTGAGAATTCAGAAGCTTCACCAACCATCGTGTAAAACATGTGTGTTCTCAGTGAAAAGGAATTTAAAAAAATTAGAAGATGATAGTCTACTGTCTTAAAAGAGAAAATTGAAGGCCATAGAGGGGAAGTGCCATACCCAGGTCATCTGGCCAGTAAGATGAGGCACTGGGGTCTGAACCCATGCTCAAGGCCCATAATCTTTTTTTTTTTTGCAATACACAGGCCTCTTTGTGGCCTCTCCCATTGCGGAGCACAGGCTCCCGATGCTCAGGCTCAGCGGCCATGGCTCACGGGCCCAGCCATTCTGCGGCACATGGGATCTTCCCAGACTGGGGCACAAACCCGCATCCCCTGCATCGGCAGGCGGACTCTCAACTATTGCACCACCAGGGAACCCTAAGGCCCATACTCTTTTTCTTCTACTGATAGCCAAGTTGCCTTAGAAAGTGACCAGTCTCTAATCAAAACTTTCAGAATCATTCCTGTTCAATTTTCTAAATAGCGCACCATAAGGCCACACTTCAACAATAAGGGAACCAAGTTTGGGGGTTGGGTCTGTACCTCTGGCAGGTGGAGGAGCTGGCATGTGGAGTTCCTAGTTTTGACAAATTTCTTCACCCAATCAAGACTTGCCTTCACATTGCTTCTACTAATATTTTTCATCATAGATTTAAGAATTATCAATAACAAGCAATGACACTGAATTTTTTTCAAAAAGAAAAATTGGAGCTTTTTCCAAAAGTTATCAAAGATTTATTATCTATCTTTCATCCTCTGCTTTAGCTTGGGTGTTTGACAGATCCTTCGTTATTTCCATACATTTGGACACTTCAGGAAGGAGTCTGGGTTCTCTCTGATGCTGGGCCTTTCAATATTATCGGTTGGATCTTTATCATGCAAACTTCTCTTCTGAATAATTCTGTAGCAAGAGTGCAGAAGATGGCCTCAGTGGCTTAAAAGTTGTTTTAATTCACTGGAGACAAAGCAATTTCTCTGCGCTCCAATGACTTCTGTCCATCCCTGGTTGGGAAAGGAAATTGGAAATGGCATGGCTGAATTGCCTGTTCTTGGTTCAAACCACTGTCAGGCGGAGAGTTCTAGGACACACTTACGGTGGGAGAATAAGCTTGCTTCTCTTTGCCTGAAGGATGGTAGCAAGCTGGAGAAAGTGTTGCTGGATGTCTGCAGTACTCTCTCCAGTCCCAGAGTAACTCTGTGTGTGGAGGGATTCTTGTTTCAGCGTTAGAGGGAAGAGTATGAAAGAATGTAGTGTTCAGCAGTCTAAGGGATGAGAGTTTGAATCCTGGCTCTGCCACTTGCTAAGAGTAGGCTATTGGGCAAGTTTGAGCCTCTGTTTGACTCACTGTGCTTGGGGACAATACGTATTTTTTATCACAGAAGACTGTTGGAGGATTGGATAAGATGATGCTAGAAAAGTGCTCAGTACAATGCCTGGAACATGGGAAGTATTTGATGACTAGCAGACATTACTATTCATTATATTTTCCCACCAAACAAGTGATGCCACAAAGTTGAGTTTAAATAAGCCTGTGGTATACAAGTCAGAGGTTGAATATGTATTCTACACCTCTGTATAATCGAACCCTTGCATCCAAGCAGGTGCTTCCCTCCTTAGACTTGACCATCCTGAGATTTGTTTACTTGTTTTTTTCCAAATTGAACTGAAATTCACATTACATAAAGTTAACCATTTAAAACTGTAAGGTTCAGTGGCATTTAGTATCTTCACAATGTTGTACAACCACCACCTCTATCTACTTCCAAGGACTTGATCACCCCCAAAGAACATCCTGTACCTGTTAAGCAGTTGCTCCCTATTTCCCCAATCCCCTGGTCACCTCCAATCTGGGTTCTGTCTGTGGATTTACTTAATCTGGACATTTCATATAGATGAAATCATATAATATGTAACTTTTTTGTCTAGCTTCTTTTACTTAGCATAATGTATTTGAGGTTCATTCACATTAGCATACAGCAGTACTTCATTCCTTTTTATGAATAATATTCCAATATTCCATTGTATGGATATATCACATTTTCTTTATCCATTCATCCATTGGTGGACAATTTGTCTATATCCACCTTTTGTCTATTGTGAATGGTGCTGTTATGAACATGCACATATATGTTTGAATTTCTATTTTCAAGTCTTTGGGGTATATACTGGTTACTTGTTTTAATTCATCTCTGCTGTGCATTTCTCATTAGCAGGTTTTCTGTGAGGCACCATGACAGAGAGGTAAGGCATGAGTACTCTGGTGCCAGGCTCTCCCCTCTGTTACTTACTAGTTGAGCAATATTGTGCAAGGGGTCGACCTCTCTGTATCTGTTTTCCCCTCTGTAAAATGGAATCCATAACAACAGTTTCTACTTTATAGGAGGATTGTGATGATTAAATGGATTGATACACACAGTCTGTGCTTTAATGAACATTAACAATCACTGTCACCCTCTCCTTCTAGTACTTCCTTCCTGGAATTTCCTTTTTAATCCCCATTTTAGGGTCTCTCATCTACTTCCCGGAGAGCCAGTGGCTGAAGTTTCTTCTTGGCCAGAGTGGCTGAGCTACTGGGCTCTTCCTTTAACACAGGGAGCCTTGGGACTTTGGAGGACCAGGATCTCTGAAACCAGAAGAAGCTTTAGAGGAACTGGGCTCTGAGCCTACTCCTGCCTGACCAATAGAAATCCAAATCTGATGTTGCCTTCTTCCTCCCCTCCATAGACCCCCACCCCCACCCAGATCTGTGGCTCAGAGCTCATATGACTATCTACTTTCTAGGGGAGGTGCCCTCGCTCAAAGCTGCCAGTCGACTCATGTTTCCCCTTCTTGTCATATTCCTGCTCAAGACTTACAGCAAATCCTTATTGCCTATTACTCTAAGATAACCTGATCTTGGAGAGGCAGCAGTGATTGGTAGTGTGAAGTAAGATCTTAATTACCTGCCCAGGAATTGAACCTGGGTAGCCTGGATGAAAATCAGAAATCCTACCCACCAGAACCCCTGGCTCTTGCCCACAGTGAAAAGTGCAAAAGGCAAAAACTGTAAAAACAGGTACACATTTTATTACTAGAGACATAGCACAACAACAAGTGTGAGAGCACACAGAGAAACAATTTGTTTAGTTAAGATAGAAGCAAGGCAGAGATGCACACCCAGAGAGAAAGGGTGTGGGCATCCCCCCTAATGAGGAGGAGTGCAGTAAAGAGGAGGTTAAATCATTTATATAGGGCAGGTCTTCCGGGTCTTTGTCTACCTTTGGCCAATTATCTGGTTTCTTTTTCCACACCTGACCTGCCCTTGGACCCTCCCCAACAGACATGCACAACTTTTTTCCAAGATGGATTCCAGCCCAGAGGCCTATGGGACGGCCTTAGCATAACATATTGTGGGGTGATGCCCCCTTCTTTTTGACCCCCAATGAGCCTTTCCGTGCATGTGCAGTGTCTCCCTTGCCCCAAGGATGGGAAATATGTGACCTCTTGATCCTTTACTCAAACAGAGTTTAGTCCCTCTCTGTTCCTGCCATGACTGTTATCTTAAAGTGCCCTCAGGAGACAAAGCCTGGGTATTTACCCTGTTTCTGTTGTTAACTGCCATTTCAGAGAGCAAACAGGAGGCTAGTTGTAAGTGCCTAATCTGGAGCCCACCTATCTCCTGTCTCAGGAAATGCAAACAGGAGGCTAGTTTTAAGTGCCCAGCCTGAAGCCACTGTTTTCCTTCCTTAAACCTATCTATAACCCTATGATGTAGGTAGCTCTTCTCCATTTTATTTCTGTGTATTTGCTTGCAAAGGAAGTTTCTTCTTTCCTTTTTTTTTAAAAAAATAAATGAGGAATCTTAGACTCAGAGTCATAAGATAATTGCCAGTGTCACCAGTGAATAAATTGTAGGGCTCAGATTTGAACATGCTAGCCAGGCCCAGGAGTACCTGTTCCTTCTGGTTTGCACACTGCCACCCACTCTGACCACCTGATCCCAAACCCAGCTGATTTTTCCTTCGTCCATTTTCATCCAATCTGTACTAAGCCAGTGAAGTCTCATTATGCCTTGAGCACCTGCCAGGCTTGTTCTAGCCCCAGATCTTAGCCCCAGCTCTTCTGCTTATCTGGAACACCATCCTGCCTTCCACCTATTCCGATCCTGCCACCTGGCAGCCCCAATTCAAATCCCTCTTCTTTCACTAAAAGTCCCCACTGAGCTTTTCAATCAAGCTGTTGTTCTTCATTTTTGAATCTCCTATCATTCTTAAAGTTGCTGCTCTCAGGGCCTCAGCTAGCATTAGCATTGTCTTTGTGTGAATTACATTAACCCCAAGCTGATGAAGTACAAAAAGATGCCCTCAGTCACTCTCCCAGCTGGGCACTTTTCTGCAGTGTGCAGACTGTACAACCACATTCAGCCAACTTACCTATCTGACATCTTTGAAAATAATTGTCTTCTGAGTGTAAAACATTCCTAAGTCACGTAGATAGCAAGAGCTCCATGCTCATTCATTGTCTCCCCCAACTAGATTTGAAGCCTCTTGGAGGCAGGAACAACATCTTATCCTTCAGTTTCCCCCACCATGCTGGGCCCAAGAACCAGCTGTGTAGTTAGCGTCAAGGCCTTAGTTCCCAGTCAGTCTAGGGGCTTAGAGCAAGTGTTGTCAGCCCTTGACTCTGAAGGGACCCAGCACAACTCTTGTAGGTAAGATCTGACTGACATCCACAGGTGACCTCAAGGCCTCTGTCCCATTCCAGCCACACTGACCACGTCACCACTTTGGAACACAGCCGGCCTGTTCCTTCAGGCTGCTTCCTCTCTGGAATGCCGATTTCTTCCCTATTCGCCCAAGCACACTATGTGTTTTGTCAGCTCAAATGCCACTTCCCCAAGGAAGCTTTCTTGCCCAGAAATCTCTATTGGAATCAATTCCTTCCTCCTACAATTCCCTAGGTGGTCTTTTCCTTCTAACCCATCATTCCTGACTCTCGAAAAAGCATTTTGTAAGAGGCAGCTCAAATTTTCATCTCTAAAATCTGTTTACATCAGGGAGGTATGTTCCTCCCAAACACTGGGACCTCATCTCCTATTCTAGGTTCTTCACGGGCAGGGTGGGTACCTGGCACACAGTAGGCCCTCACTCAATGGCTGTTGGATCAACGTCCACCAGGACCCCTCACTGAGCTCATTTGCCAGCAGTGTATCTTCACCCAGCCTACCAGGAGCATTTGCATCTTTCCTTACCTGACACTTGTGTGACACTTTTCCTAAGTTTTTTCTCACCTCTTCTGTGGTTTTGTTTTCACAACTTTAGGATATGAGAAAAAAAAATGATTATATTCATTTCACTCATGAGACACCTTAGTTCAGGAGGCAGATACCTTACCTCATTGTCTGGTGACAGGGGCATGGCTGCCACTCACTAGGGTGTCCTGAGCTCCAGGGACCACTGGAGCACAGTGACAGTTTGGCTGTAGTTTCATCCTCTTAACCCTTGCTTGAAGATAACCACTCATTACCCTTGGAATGCCCACAGAATGTGAGCCCTGAGGTCAAGAAACCGACTTGGGTGTGAGGGTTAAGTATCCTTTTCAACTCTAAATTCTACAAGCACAGCTCACTGGATTTCTTTCATCGACTCTCCACTTTAACGTTCTATTTGAGTATCTCTTCCAGTGGCAGGTAGCCTAGAATGTAGACTCTACATATTTGGAAACAATTGGCAAATATTTGCCCTGGATGACATTAGATTCACCTGGGAAACTTTTAGAACTGCCAATGCTCGGTAACTTTATAAGTTCCCTGAGGTGACTCTGTGGGAAGCCAACATTGAGACTGGTTCTCAATGCTGATGGCAGAGTAGAATCACCTATGGCTTTAAAAAATCTACTGATGGCTTGGACTTATCGTCAAAGACTCTGATTTAATTGGTCTGGGGCTAGGAACCATTTGCAGACCTCCTATACCTTGGGTCCACCATAATGGATAGGACTAAATGTCTGAAGTCTCAATGGGTAAGCCCTTCCATTTTGGCACCAGTTAAGAGCTAATGTTGCTCTAGTAGCAACCTTTGCCCTAGTATCAACTTCTGGCCCTGATACTCACCAACTGTGTGATCTTGGGTAAATATCTTTACATCTCTGATTAACTTCTTTATTTATTATTAACCAAAATTTAAGAAATGGAGACCTGATTGAAATAAAAAATGTGTTTATTTGGGGTTTGTTAGGACTACAGCCCGGAGACACAGTTTCAAGAAGCACTTGAATTGTGTTCTGCCAGACTATAAAATAGGGGAGACTTATAAAGGCAAAACCCACAAGGTTACAGTTATTTACATGAGTTGTTTTTTTAAGAATTATAATTGGACCTGGCAAGAAGTAAAGGTGCTTGTCAGGTAAGGATTGGTTAGGGCCTGAAAGAGTTGTATAGTTATAAGGGGAGACCTTGAGACCATAAGGTTGCAGCTGGCTGATGTTCTGAATATGGGGGTGGTGGTGTCCTTGGGTCTGGTACTGTTCCAAGGAAGTTCAAGTTCTCAGTGCTGCAGGGATGTGTCTGAGATGAGACCCTCAGGGGCTGCCTGACTCCATCTTTGTATACCTGAACTGTGATTACTCAATTATAATTTCAATTTGTCATCACTATAAAATAAAGCCAAGAACTACTTGGCAGAACTGCTATAAGCACCAAATAAAATAATATATATACAATATATGTAAAAGAACCCAGCATTGTGCCTGGTATATACCTGGTACAAAGAAGGACCTCATAAGTTGAAAAGAATCAAATATTATCCTCTTTCCCATAGGAAAATTCAACAAACTTTTTGAGTACCTACTATTTGCAAAGCATTGTAATATGATGTCTTTCTCTTATTTTTTTCTGTGCATATGAGGAAGAGCTACAGAGATGAAGGAAGAGATAATCTCTGTGTTCAGGAGATTTCAACTTGGTACATACAGGCAGGAAAACAAAGAAGTGAATGAAGTCTATATATAACATGCATATATTTTTATATTTATCTATATTCCTAATATAGACCCAAATGAAGTAAATGTTAATTGGAGATAAAATCAATATGCTGTTCAAGCTCAAAGCAAGGAAGAAGTAATTTTTCTTGGGGATATCAGGGGAGCCTGGGGTGGCATTTGAGCTGTGTTTCTTTAAAAGTGTGTTGTGTTTCCACAGGTGAGGAAGAACAAGAAAGAGCACTCCAAGCTGAGGGATGACATGACTGATGCTGTGAGGCTGAGACAGGAGTTTGCAGATTCCTGTTGAGAATCCATCAAGGGAGACTTTGCCTGCTTTGCCAAGGGATTTAAACACCTTTAATCTGAAAACAGCTGGCGATCATTGGAAGTTTGAGTCTTGGGAGATGTGCTCCATTTGAAGATTTTTGTTCACAGATTCTAGTGATGGGATGGGAATGGGTTGGAAATGTTTGGTCAGGACATGATTCTTCATCTCTTCCTCCCCACCCTGGCCCATGGCCAAGGCCTCAGATACCTTATGAAGAGCAGCTCAGGAAATATCCCTGAGTTCTGCTTCCCAGTCTCCATTCCAGGTACGGCATATAGGTTCTGTCCTCTGGTGATGCATCTGGAATCTGTTTCTCTACCAATTGACTTGGAGCGCTGTCCTTTGGATGATTTGCTTAGTTTTGCATTTTGGTGTCTCCTCTGGAAAGTATCTCAGGTCATCCTCCATCCCCTCACCAGTCCAGCCTAAACTTCCTACAACCTCTGTTCAGGGTGGACTCAAATTCCTCTTATCTGAGAGCAAAGGCTGGGTAGTTTTTTCTCCTGGTTCAGGGTCTTTCACTTATCTGGAGATTGGAGGCAGGAGGACCTGCTGGATGGCTATTACTGTAGTCTGGCCTGAGATGATGAGGGTGGGACTAGGGCTTGTCACAGGGCTGCTGGGCTGGGGGAGGGAGCACTGATGGAAGAGATACCATGACGGTAGAACTGACAGGGCTATAATTTGCCTGTGACTTTTAATTATGGACCCAGCTTATCTTTTCAAACTTCTGGTATTCTGACTCACAGCTTGTTTTCATTTGTTTATGATAGTCTGAAGTCTTGGAAATGTTACAATCTGAGTAATCAGGAGGAGTGACCTGGGGTGGATTTTGGAAGGTTGGCACCAAGCCGTTATTTCAAATACTACTGCTTCTTTTATTTAAAAAAGGGAGATGTTATTCAGACTCTGGGCTTGTTAATTGAAGATTGGGGAAGGAAAAGGGGGCTGGGGAGCATTCTAAGACCATCCAAAAAAGTTATTATGAACAGGGGTTGGGATGTGATTCTGAAAAGTGAAGACTTGCTAGCTAACACTTCCTCTAGGCTCCCATGGACCCACCTTACAGGAGAGCCCTCCTCTGAGTAGGTCTTTCAGACAAGGATGTTGTTCCCAACTTTGCTGCATGTTGGAATCATCTGGGGATTTTTATAAAACCCTGACACCATCAGATATTCTGACTTCAGCAGTGTGCAGTACAGCCTGGGCACTGGAATTTTTAAAGCATCCCAGAAATTCTAATGTGTAGCAAAGTTTGGGAGGAGCTAGTGGGAATGAGCATTTGATTTACAGTGGTTTTCACATTTGAGTATGCATCAGAATCACTTGGAGAGCTTGTTCAAACACAGATGGCTGGCCCCACTCCCAGAGTGCCAGTAGGTCTGTGGGGCCATCTAAGAATCTGAATTTCTCTACAGCTTCCCACTGATGCCAATAGTCAGGGCCACACTCTGAGAACCATTGGCTTAGAAAAGCTGGGTCTGGCTTTACCACTTAAGGGCTATGTGACCCTGAGCAGGTTCCCCAATCTTTAAGAAGTAGTTTCTGCATTTATAACATAGCAACGGTGATTACCTTATGGGTTGTTGTGTGGGTGAAATAAGATGATATTTGTATGTTGTTTAGCATAGGGCTTGGCCCACAGGAAATGTGTTAACCCATGGTGGATTTTATTAGTACGTTTCCTTGGCTGGGGTCTTGACAGATCTTTCCTTGTGGTCAATTGTGCTAATTGGTGAATGATGTTAAAGTGAGTTTCTGCTCCTAGAGATCCCGCTTTTAGGCTTTCTGGAACAGGAAAACTAGGATACTCTTGTTAACTATAAGTGCTCTGGGGTTCAGTAGGGTAAGGGTTCTCCCAGAAGTGTTGGCATGTTAACTGATAGCCCTCAATCAGACCCTTCAGCCTGGTGTGGGTGGCTATGGGCCATGCTTTAAGACTGTGCTCCTACCCAAACACCAAGTGACTCTCACATTCCAGACACAGGTGGTGCAGTGAGTTGTGGTTGTTCTGACATCACCATGGAAACCCAACTTCTACTGAGGGAAGTGAGAACGAGGCCCTAAATTGTCTTGGAAACCACAAAATACGTCCTTGAGAGGGGAGTTGTGGATCTCCACACTATGACTTCTCTTTTTCTCATATAATTTGCCCAGAACTCTCTTCTGTGTATATTTACCTCCCTCCCCTATTCTGCTAAGGAGGGAACTGAGTCTCAGCATATATTTTCTTGCAATATCTAGTTATCCTCCTCAGGGGGAAGGGATGTCCATGTAAGTCTGTGGCTCTAATGGGCAAAACCAGCTGGCCTTCACACACAGCAGAGCACAGCAGCACTGCTGCCTGCCCTTCCTGAGCACCATGGACCCAAATTGTAAGAATGTATTTTTGTTCCTTGATGACTTCACCAGGCCAACTGTCAGGGGGCTTTTGGTGCTTTTTAAAACTTCTTTATTTTTTAGAGTGGTATAAATCCAGCTAATCTTTATTACTTCTATGTGGTTTGAAGATAAAGTGCTCCAATTTCCATTTTATAGTTTAGGAAACCCAGTGAGTGGGAGAAAGGACATTTCAGATGGGCCCAGGAGGTGGGAGACATGCTAGTTCACTCTATTTCGAGTTCTCTTTGGCCAGAGTGAAATTCTGCCTGTGGCCAGGGACCCCAAAAGGTGAGAGCCTGGTTTCCCTTTGTCTTCCCTGGGCTGAGAACTGAATGAGAGACAGAGTGAGGGAATAATAGAGAGACTGTGAGAGGTCATTTTATCCAAGTCACTTATGGATAAGGACACTGTTCCAGGGAGGGCAGTTGACTTCCCAAGTCACAGAAGATGCTAGTAACAGAACAAGGCCTAGAAACCCAGCCCCTTGTCTTCCTTTCTCATTGGTGCTCTTTCCTTTTTGCCCTGACATACTTTAGGTATTTACCTATGTGCTGCCTGTTGGGTATCTATTGCTATCAATTGGCATTAATTTTTATTTTTTATTGGAGTAAAATTGCTTTACAACATTGTGTTAGTTTCTGCTGTACAATGAAGTGACTCAGCTATATGTATACCTATATCGCCTCCCTTTTTGACCTCCCTCCCACTCCCACCCATCTAGGACATCACAGAGCACCGAACTGAGCTCCTGTTCTATAAGCAGTTTCCCACTAGCTATCTATTTTACACATGGTAGTTTATTTATGTCAAACCTAATCTCCCAGTTTGTCCCACCCTCCCCTTCCCCACCGTGTCCACATGTTTGTTCTCTATGTCTACGTCTCTATTCCTGCCCTACAAATAGGTTCATCTGTACCATTTTTCTAGATTCCACATTAATATACACGTTAATATACAATATATTTTTTTCTCCTTCTGAGTTACTTCACTCTGTATGACAGACTCTAGGTCCATCCACATCTGTACAGATGACCCAGTTTTCTTCCTTTATATGGCTGAGTAATATTCAATTGTATAAATGTACCACATCTTCTTTATCCATTCATCTTTCATTGGACATTTAGGTTGTTTCCATGTCCTGGCTATTGTAAAAAGTGCTGCAATAAACATTGGGGTACACGTGTCCCATTGAATTATGGTTTTCGCAGGGTATATGCCCAGTAGCGGGGTTGCTGAGTTGTATGGTATTTCTATTTTTAGTTTTTTAAGGAACCTCCGTACTGTTCTCCATAGTGTCTGTATCAATTTACATTCCCATCAACAGTGGGAATGTAAATTTCCACACCCTCTCCAGCATTTATTGTTTGTAGATTTTTTGATGATGGCCATTCTGACTGGTGTGAGGTGATACCTCATTGTAGTTTTGATTTGTATTTCTCTAATAATTAGTGATGTTGAACATCTTTTCATGTGTCTGTTGGCCATCTGTATGTCTTCTTTGGTGAAATGTCTATTTAGGTCTTCTGCTCATTGTTTAATTGGGTTGTTTCTTTTTTTGATATTGAGCTGCATGAGCTGTTTGTAAATTTTGGAGAGTAATCCTTTGTCCGTTGCTTCATTTGCAAATAGTTTCTCCCACTTTAAAGGTTGTCTTTTCATCTTGTTTATGGTTTCCTTTGCTGTGCAAAAGCTTTTAAGTTTCCTTAGGTCCCATTTGTTTATTTTTATATTTATTACTCTAGGAGGTGGGTTAAAAAAGATCTTGCTGTGGTTTATGTCGAAAGGTGTTCTTCCTATGTTTTCCTCTAAGAGTTTTATAATGTCCAGTCTTACATTTAGGACTTTAATCCATTTGGAGTTTATTTCTGTGTATGGTGTTAGGTAGTATTCTAATTTCATTCTTTTATATGTAGCTGTCCAATATTCCCAGCACCATTTATTGAAAAGGCTGTCTTTCCTCCATTGTATGTTCTTCCCTCCTTTGTTATAAATTAGATGACCATATGTGCATGGGTTTACCTCTGGGCTTTCTAGTCTGTTCCATTGATCTATATTTCTGTTTTTGTGCCAGTAGCATACTGTTCTGATTACAGTAGCTTTGTTGTATAGTCTGAAGCCAGGGAACCTGATTCCTCCCGTTTTGCTTTTCTTTCTCAAGATTGCTTTGGCTATTCAGGGCCTTTTGTATTTCCATACAAATTGTAAATGTTTTTGTTCTGATTCTGTGAAGAATGCAATTGGTAGTTTGATAGAGATTGCACTGAATCTGTAGATTGCTTTGCAGAGTATAATCATTGTCACAATATTGATTCTTCCAATCCAAGAACATGGTATATTTCTCCATCTGTTTATGTCATCTTTGATTTCTTTCATCAGTGTTTTATAGTTTTCTGGGTACAATCTTTTGCCTCCTTAGGCAGGTTTATTCCTAGGTACTCTATTCTTTTTGTTGCAATGGTAAATAAGGTTGTTTCCTAATTTCTTTTTCTGATTTTTTGTTTTTAGTGCATAGGAATGCCAGAGATTTCCATGCATTAATTTTGTATCTTGCAATCTTGCCAAAATCATTGATTAATTCTAGGAGTTTTCTAGTGGCATTTTTAGGATTTTCCATATCATGTCACCTGCAAACAGTGACAGTTTTAGTTCTTCTTTTCCAATTTGTATACCTTTTATTTCTTTTTGTTCTTTGATTGCTGTGTCTAGGACTTCCAAAGCTATTTTGAATAAGAGTGGCAAGAGTGGACATCCTTGTCTTGTTCCTGATGTTAGTAGAAATCTTTTCAGTTTTTCACCATTGAGTATGATGTTTGCTGTGGATTTGTCATATATGGCCTTTATTATGTTGAGGTAGTTTCCCTCTTTGCCAACATTCTGGAGAGATTTTATCATAAATTGGTGTTGAATTTTGTCAAAAGCTTTTTCTGCATCTATTGAGGGGATCATATGTTTTTTATTCCTTAATTTGTTAATATGGTGTATCACACTGACTGATTTTCATATACTGAAGAATCCTTGAATTCCTGGGATAAATCCCAGTTGATCATGGTGTATGATCCTTTTAATGTACTGTTGGATTCTGTTTGCTAGTATTTTGCTCAGGATTTTTGCATCTATGTTCATCAGTGATATTGGTCTGTAATTTTCTTTTTTTGTGATACCTTTGCCTAGTTTTTGTATCAGGGTGATGGTGGCTTATTAGAATGAATTTGGGAGTGTTCCTCTGCAATTTTTTGGAAGAGTTTGGGGAGGATAAGTGTTACCTCTTCTCTAAATGTTTGATAGAATTTGCCTGTGAAGCCATCTGGTCCTGGACCTTTGTTTGTTTGAAGACTTTTAATTACAGTTTCAATGTCATTACTTCTGATAGGTCTGTTTATATTTTCTAATTCTCCCTTGTTCAGTCTTGGAAAATTGTACCTTTCCAAGAATTTGTCCATTTCATCGTAGTTGTCTGTTTTATTGGCATATAGTTGTTTGTAGTATTCTCTTTTAATGCTTTGTATTTCTGCATTGTCAATTGTAACTTCTCTTTTTTCATTTCTAATTATATTGATTTGCACCCTCTCCCTTTCTTTCTTGATGAGTCTGGCTAAAGGTTTATCAATTTTGTCTATCTTCTCAAAGAACCAACTTTTAATTTTATTGATCTTTGCTATTGTTTTCTTCATTTCTATTTCATTTATTTCTGCTCTGATCTTTATGATTTCTTTCCTTCTACTGACTTTGGGTTTTCTTTGTTTGTCTTTCTCTAGTTGCTTCAGGTGTAAGGTTAGATTGTTTTTGAGAGTCTTCTTGTTTCTTGAGGTGAGATTGAATTGCTTTAAACTTCCCTCTTAGAACTGCCTTTGCTGTGTCCCATAGGTTTTAGGCTGTTGTGTTTTCATTGTCATTTGTTTCTTTGTATTTTTTTATTCCTTCTTTGATTTCTTCAGTGGCCTCTTGGTTATTTAGTAGTGCACTGTTTAGCCTCCATGTATTTGTGTTTTTTACAGTTGTTTCCCTGTAATTGATTTCCAATTTCATAGCACTGTGGTCAGAAAAGATCCTTGTTATGATTTCAATCTTCTTAAATTTTCCTAGGCTTGATTTGTGAACCAAGATGTGATCTATCCTGGAGAATGTTTTGTGTGCACTTGAGAAGTGTATTCTGCCACTTTCAGGAGGAATGTCCTATAAATATCAATTAAATCTATCTGGCTTATTGTGTCATTTAAAGCTTGTGTTTCCTTATTTATTTTCTGTCTGGATGATCTGTCCATTGGTGTAAGGCAGGTGTAAAAGTCCCTCACTATTATTGTGTTACTGTCAATTTCCCCTTTTATGGCAGTTAGCATTTGCCTTATGTATTGAGGCACTCCTCTATTCAGTGCATAAATATTTATTATTGTTATATCTTCTTCTTGGATTGATCCCTTGATCATTATGTAGTGTCTTTCCTTATCTGTTGTAAAAGCCTTTGTTTTAAAGTCTATTTTAACTGATATAAGTATTGCTACTTCAGCTTTCTTTTGGTTTCCATTTGCATGGAAAGCTTTTTCCATCCCTTCACTTTCAGTCTGTATGTGTCCCTAGGTCTGAAGTGGGTCTCTTGTAGACAGCACATATATAGGTCTTGTTTTTGTATCTATTCAGCCAGCCTGTGTCTTTTGTTTAGATCATTTAATCCATTTACATTCAAGGTTATTATCAATATGTATGTTCCTATTACCATTTTCTTAATTGTTTTGGGTTTGTTTTTGTGGGTATTTTTCTTCTCTTTTGTTTTCCACCTAGAGAAGTTCCTTTATCATTTGTTGTAAAGGTGGTTTGGTAGTGCTGAATTCTCTTAGCTTATGCTTGTCTGAAAAGCTTTTGATTTCTCTGTTGAATCTGAATGAGATCCTTGCTGTGTAGAGTAATCTGGGTTGTAGGTTTTTCCCTTTCATCACTTTAAATATGTCCTGCCACTCCATTCTGGTCTGCAGAGTTTCTGCTAAAAAATCAGCTGATAACCTTATGGGGATTCTTTTGTATGTTATTTTTTCTTTTCCCTTGATGCTTTTAATATTTTTTCTTTGAATTTAATTTTTGTCAGTTTGATTAGTCTGTGTCTTGGTGTGTTTCTCCTAGGGTTTATCCTGTATGGGACTCTGCACCTCCTGGACTTGGGTGACTATTTCCTTTCCCATATTAGGGAAGTTTTCCACTATAATCTCTTCAAATATTTTCTCAGACTCTCTTTTTTTCTCTTCTTCTTCTGGGAACCCTATAATTCAAATTTGGTTTGTTTAGTGTTGTTCCAGAGGTTTCTAAGATTGTCTTCAATTCTTTTCATTCTTTTTCCTTTATTCTTCTCCTTGACAGTTGTTTCTACCATTTTGTCTTCCAGCTCATTAATTCATTCTTCTGCCTCATTTATTTTGTTATTGATTCCTTCTAGTGTATTTTTCATTCCAGTTATTGTGTTGCTCATCTCTATTTGTTCTTTATTTCTTCTAGATCTTTGTTAAACATTTCATATATTTTCTCAATCCATGCCTCCATTCTGTTTCCAAGATTATGGTTCACCTTTACTATCATTACTCTGAATTCTTTTTCAGGTAGGTTACCTATTTACTGTTCCTTTATTTGGTCTTGTAGGTTTTTACCTTGCTCCTTCATCTGTGACATATTATTTTGTTGTCTCTTTTTTTTTTTTTTTTTTTGATACGTGGAATTGTGTTCCTGTCTTACTGGTTGTTTGGCCTGAGTCTTCTAGCACTGGAGTTTGTAGGCTGTTGGTAGAGGTGGGTCTTGGTGCTGAGATGAGGACCTCTGAGAGAACTCACTCTGATGAATACTCCCTGAGGTTCTCTGGTAGCCCAGTGGTTTGGACTCGTAGTTCCCACTGCAGGAGCTCTGGTCTGACCACTGGCTCATGAACCAAGATCTCTCAAGCAGCATGGGGTGGTAGGAAAAAAAGAAAAGAAAAAGAAAAAAAAAGAACAGAACAATAACAAAGAGTAAAAACTAAAAGAAGAAAACTAACAGATATGTTAGAAATAATAAAAATATAGATGAAACAACAACTGGCAGGTAAAACAACCACAATTGTAAAGAAGAGGGCCTTTTTCAGAGAACTAGAACAAAAAAATTTCACAATTTGTATGGAAACACAAAAGACCCTGAAGAGCCAAAGTAATCTTGAGAAAGAAAAATGGAGCTGGAGGAGTCAGGCTTCTGACTTCAGACTGTACTACAAAGCTACAGTAATCAAGACAGTATGGTACTGGAACGAAAACAGAAATATAGATCAATGGAACAGGATAGAAAGCTTAGAAAGAAACCCACACACATATGGTCCCCTTATCTTTGATAAAGGAGGAAAGAATATAAAATGGAGAAAAGATGGCCTCTTTTCCCAGATGGTGCTGGGAAAACTGGACAGTTACATATTAAAGAATAAAACTGCAACACTCCCTAACACAGTATACAAAAATAAACTCAAAATAGTTTAGAGACCTAAGTGTAAGGCAAGACATTATAAAACTCTTAGAGGAAAACATAGGAAGAACATTCTATGACATAAATCACAGCAAGATCTTTTTTGATCCACCTCCTAGAGTAATGGAAATAAAAACAAAAATAAACAAGTGGGACCTAATGAAAGTTAAAAGCATTTGCACAGCAAAGGAAACCATAAACAAGATGAAAAGACAACACTCAAAATGGGAGAAAATATTTGCAAATGAATCAATGAACAAAGGATTTATCTCCAAAATATATAAACAGCTCGTGCAGCTCAATATTAAAAAAACAAACAACCCAATCTAAAAATGGGCAGAAGACCTAAATAGACATTTTTCCAAAAAGGACATACAGATGGCCAAGAAGCACGTGAAAATCTGCTCAACATCACTAATTATTAGAGAAATGCAAATCAAAAGTACAATGAGGTATCACCTCACACCAGTTAGAATGGGCATCATCAGAAAATGTACAAACAACAAATGTTGGAGAGGGTGTGGAGAAAAGGGAACCCTCTTGCACTGTTGGTGGGAATGTAAATTGCTATAGCCACTATGGAGAACAGTACGGAGGTTCCTTAGAAAAGTAAAAATAGAATTACCATATGATCCAGCAATCCCACTACTGGGCATATACCCAGAGAAAGCCATAATTCAAAAAGACACATGCACCCCAATGTTCATTGCAGCACTAATTACAATAGCCAGGTCATGGAGGCAACCTAAATGCCCATTGACAGATGAATGGATAAAGAAGATGTGGTACATATATACAATGGAATATTACTCAGCCATAAAAAGGAACGAAATTGGGTCATTTGTAGAGATGTGGATGGATCTAGAGACTGTCATACAGAGTGAAGTAAGTCAGAAAGAGAAAAATAAATATCGTATATTAACGCATATATGTGGAACCTAGAAAAATGGTCAGATGAACTGGTTTGCAGGGCAGAAATTGAGACATAGATGTAGAGAACAAATGTATGGACACCAAGGGGGGAAAGCAGTAGGGGTTGGGGTGGTGGTGTGATGAATTGGGAGATTGGGATTGATATGTATACACTGATGTGTATAAAATGGATGACTAATAAGAACCTGCTGTATAAAACAATAAATAAAATAAAATTCAGAAAAAAAAGCTGGATAAAGCCTTGGCTTGAGGGGCGGGGCTTAGGCAGGGGCTGGGTTTAGGCGGTGGGAGGGAACTATGCTTAGGCCCCACAGGGCCAGAAAAGCCCTGGCTGGGCAGTGGGTGTTGGGCTTAGGCTCAGTGCAGCAGGAGTGTCCCAGGAGTGCCTCTGCACTTGGAGGTCAGAGAACCGGGTCCAGGACTGCAGCAGGCTCACTGGGCCTGAGTGGGTAGGGGAAATTCCCTCCATGCCCCCCTGATCCTCCGATCCCGGAGGGACCCCCCCGCCCCCCACATCCACCTCTCCTCTACTGACCCTGCCTCCCTCCTACACCCTTAGGACCAACATGGCATGAAGCGGGGCCTTGGAGGACAGGAGCCCCACAGGCTTCCTGAGGCCAAGTGAGTGGGGGAAACACCTGCTGTGCCTCCCCTGATTCTCCGGTCCTAGAGGGTCCCCTCTCCCTCTGTCTGCCTCTTCTCATCCTCCCCTATCCTCCCTCCCTCCCACATCCCTAGGACCCATGAGGTTGGAGGGGGTCCCAGAGAATGGAGGACCAGGCCCAGGAGCTCAGCAGGCTTCCCGGAGCCTGAGTGGGTGGGAGAAACACTAGGTGTGCTCCCCTGCTCTTCCAAGCGCCCGAGGGTCCCTCCAGATGTGGGAACATTTCCCCACTCTCAGCCAACCCTCAGGGACACCGGTCCTATCTGGCCTCCACTTCTCCTCCCCCCTTACTCCCCCGACGTCCTACCCAGTCACTCAGGGGTTCCTCCTGTCTCCTCCATTTGGTATTAATTTGATGCCCATTTTGTGACTGATGCTAACCCCTCCCTGGAGGGGAAGGTATGGTCTGGTCTAGGAAAACCTCTAATACTTAGGCAATGCACGTGCTCTATAGTCAGTCTTTACAGAACAATCATTGCAGGTATTGTGCTAGCTGCTTTAAGTAGCTACATAGCATTTAAGCCTCATAGTTCATGGAAGCAGTTACTAACATCCCCAATTTATAGATCAGAGAAGTAAAGCAACTTGCCTAAGATCACACAGCAAGCAGGTAAGTGGTAGGGTGACAATTTGAAGCCAGGCCTAGTTGACACACTACATCACTGCCTGCCCTTGCAGGCTAAAGAAGAACCTGACCTAGAGAGGAAGCAGCAAGCCATACAAAGAAAGACTGCCACCTGCCCACACTAAATCTTTGCAGAAAGATCTGGTGTATTACAGATCTTTGCAGACAGATCTGTAAGTGTATTGTTTCAAATATGAAATATCTGGCTGTTTGATTTTTTTTTTTCGTCATCAATAAACCTAGCCACTTGCTTAAGTTTTTGACATATTTGTGGATGTTCCTGTTTGCACAGACCCTACATGCCTGTGCTTTCCCTTCTTTCTGGAGCTGTAACAGAAAGGAAAGATGAAAGTTATTTTTAATTTGGCCACTGAATGAACAGCCAAGTCTTCCCTTCCAGCAGCTAAGCCTATATGTTTTCTCAACAGGGTATTAATTACCTGGCTCTGGGAATGACCAGACAGGCTGTTCTGGAGGCTCTGGCTGCCCTGCTGGCCATAATGCAATTGCTTGTGGAGACAGCAGGACTCAGAGGCTTCATCAGGGAGTGCCCTCCTCCTCAATAAACTCAGACACGGTACTGGATAACTTGTTACACACATTTATTGATTTCTTGACAGTAACCAAACACAGTGAGTGACCATTATAAACAAGAAAAGAAAGGCATTCATTTGTACTTTGTGAGATCCAGCTGCACCTGGAGAGAAAAGACACCCCTTTCCCAAGAATTTACAAGACAAAGTGCATTCCTTCAAGGGAGCATCACGGGGGTGGGGTGGGGTGGGCGGTGGCAGTTTTGAAGTGCAAGAAATCTGTCACCTACTATCTCAGGCTGAACCTCACCTCATATGAATGATAGAGCCATGGAGTGGAGTTAAAGTTATACTTGCTTAGCAAATGCATTCCCATTGCCACAAACTCAGTAAAAACTGGCTGCAAATGAGCAAAACATGTAGATGAAGGAACAAATGAAACCAAAGAATGCAGTTGCATGGAGCCAGGGCTTAGCCTGTAAGGAAGGAGAATAGACTATAGCCAGAAAAATGAAATTAACTTGTTAAACACATTTATTGAGCTGTTAACAATAACCAAACACAATGTATGACCTTTGGAAAATAAGAAACAGCAAATGGATCAATATGATCTTGGCAAACCCTACTACACATATATGACAAAGAGGGGTAATAATTCCATTTTTTAATAGTCTGTGGTGATATATATATATATATACAATGTGTATCTATTCAATGTCTGTCCTTTTTTCTTTTTAAATTGTTGAGTAAACAGAAGAATCACAATCTAGAAATGTGTCCTTGGCCAACTTTGTCTTGGCTCACCTGTCACCAGCACCCATAAAGGATCCTAGGACACTATTTGAGATTACTTGATGCAAAGAACAAAAGTCCACTTGATGCTGTCAGACCTGTGTTTTCTCCTCTCTCTCTTTTGGAAGAATTTTGTAATATACAAGGCTGAAAATTCTCATTCGGTAGATTTATTTGTTTCGGAAAACAGTATCAAAATTGTAATCAGGTTAATTGGTTATTTTCTTCTAAGACCTCTTATGAATGAGCCTTTTGTTTCTAAAATTTAACTTTCCATCTTGGGGGCTGTATGAGTGTGTATGTGAGTAGATATATTTGCATGTGTGTGTATGTGTGTGTGAGTGCTTGTGTGTGTGTTTGTGAGTGTGTGTAAGAGATATATTCCTCTGCCAAGGTTTTGCAGACAATTTTCATGAAGAAAGGGCCGATCCAAAGAGTGAATGAGGCTTGAGGGAGGAAAGAAAGAGAAGAAAGAAGGGGACAGTTTAGGTTACGTCAATTCACAGTTGTAGCATTTCACTGAGGTGGGATTCTTCTTGGCTTACTTTCCTATTTGAGGAGCCATTCATTTACTGGAAAGAGAGAGAGAAAAAACAAAACAAAACACACAAACAACACAAAACAAGGCATAATTGGATTAATTTACACACAGCTTGGGGGGCTTACTCCAAAGGGGAAGGGACAGTTTTCTAAATGTCTGCTTACTTGTATGTATCCCAACTACCCTCTCCACTTTCTTATGAACCTCTAGGCCTGAGCTATCCAATAGGGTTGTCACTAGCTACATGTGGCTAATATAAATCTAAATTAATAAATAAAATTGAAAACGTAGTTGCGTTGTCACACTAGCCACACTTCAGACATTCAATAGCCACATGTGGCTAGTAGCTACCCTACTGGACAATGCAGACACAGAACATTTCCATCCTTTCAGAAAGCCGTAGTGGATGGTGCTGCTTTAGACCAGGGGTGGGCAAATGACAGCCTGCAGGCCAAATCCAGCTGTGAACTGCTTTTGTAAATAAAGTTTTATTGGAACACAGCTACAACCATTTATTTACATATTGTCTATGGCTGCTTTCACCCTAAAACATCAGAGTGTGGCAGAGACCCTATGACTCACAAAGCCTGTATTTACCATCTGGCCCTTTGCAGAAAAAGTTGGCACTCTGGGTGTGTCCCTATTCCATCTACTTCATGATTGTAGTGAGGAGCACATGAGAGTCTGGATAGGGAAGCCCTTTTGAAACAATAATGTGCTGCCTAAATATGAGGACTATGGATGTTACCAGGCAACTTTAGAAGCAGCTATCACCTCTACCCTCCACTTTATCTCTCCAACTTCCTCCACATTTCTGTCTTTAATTTTCTCTCTCAGACACACCCAGAGCCCTGGGGTTAAATGATTTGGCTGGGTTTATATGGCTTGTTAGTGTCAGAACCATGGCAGCAACTTGGGTGTCCTAACTCCTGGTTGGGGGCATCTCCACAACACTCCTTCCTCCACCTTCCTTTCCATGTTGAGAGTTTATGACAATGATCAATAGGTACTTAGTGTGTAGAAGGGAAGAGAGAGGGCTGGGTGTGGACCAGAGGGTTATGGGAGGTGAGAGGCATCTTGAATGTCCCCTCTAGTAGGAATTATAGTCACTTCTAGGGACATAGCACTAGAAAAAGATGCATTCATACACACACCTCATTGGGTCCTAATGGCCTGGCATCCAGAATTATTTGCTCACCTTCTAGGGGAAAAGGGGATCTATTGTGTATATAACTAAAAGCACTAATGCTTCTAGCTGTCCTGTTTTAACACGTAACTTTGGGAACATCAGCCTCTCTGGGCTCTTCTGTAAAAAGGCAATGAAAATGCTGTCTTGCCTAAGCCAGACAATATTTAAAGATTTGATCTCTGTCTCTGTTTATGAAATACAGACTTTTTCAGTAGAAAAGCACCATGTAAATGTCACTTATAATCATGACTCCTCCAATGGGAGATAGTACCTGGCCTTTCAGAGTAGGTGTGAGCAGGAAGACTGGGCTTGACCTGTCTCCACTGCCCTCTGAGCCACTGAACCCACCTCTATACTGAAGCTTCTGGGCCCGGTTGTTTGGACAGTCCTTCCCCTGTAAACTGAAGTTGATGTTGGTGCGGATGCAACGGTTGTTGAGTGGCTGGACGGGCCTGAAGTTGTCACTCATGCTCAGAAAGATCTGAGATGGTTGATTCTGGCTGAGCAGGCGTAAGGAATGCATCTGAGGAGAGAGAAACAGCTGTGAGATCCACCCATACCAGGAAAGAAGTAAGACCATGTAGACTGTGGCCAACCCGGGCAGTGCCAGCTGTGTGGGAAAGGGCACCTGAGGCTTCCACAGACCCTGATTCATGGGTTCAGTGGGTACAACCCATTGATGCCTCCATGCTTGGAGGGAGCCTTGCTTCAAGCTCCCTGGCTCCTGTGTGCCTCTGAACAAGTCAGTGATTCTCTTCTGTCCTATGACACACTGTCTGTCAAAGGAGGAAACCCAGCCGGGTGTTCTCCAGGGTCTCTTCTTTCTATCACACCTTGGGGTCCAGTAATTCAGGGAATTGTTCTCCCACACAGGTATTATTCAAACTACAGTGATTGGTCCAGGAGTCAGAGCTAAACTAAGCTGGATTAATTCAGTTCCTTTTCTGTGAATATCAGGATCTGGAGCTGGACTAAAATGTTTGCAGCCATGTTCCACCCAGGACTGTGAAGCTAAAGAATACTCTCTAGCAGTAGAGGAGAACGAAGCTATGGTGCAGGAGGGAGCAGGAGAGAACAGAGAGAAAGCGCTTCTGGGGTTCTGATTCCAGTGACTTCCTGACATCAATTTCTGATCTTAAATTCCATAAGATGACCCAGTATCTCATGGATAAATCCTTTTTTTAAGCTGAAGTTAGATGGAGGGGGTTGCTAGTCACTAAGAGTTCCCAGTAAATACAGATAACATCAGATACTTCAAATTGTTCAAATTGCTGTTGGGTTGTAAATACATATCCTGTAAAGGAGATTGGATTTGCTTCCTTTGCTTATCTTTCCTCTGAGTTTTTATAGACCCTTGCAATCATAGAATAGACTCATGTAATTTACCCCCTTCATTACAAAGAAGACAATTCACTTCAAAGAAGTGGGGCAACAGGCTTAGGAGCTCATAAGGAGCCATTAGTAAAGCTGGCCTCAGAGGCCAGATCTCTTAGTTCCCATTCAGTTCTGAGAAATACTAGCTAGCCCAACTAGGAATACTGTGAGATGCTCTAAAAAATCCCACATTCAAATATGTTTATGAAATGTTACATATCATATTGCCTCTTCTTGGAGACTGACATGTATATCATTCTAAAGACTCTGAGAAACCTCTCAGCAATGAAATCGAATTAGCTCTTTTTATTTTTTTCTCTTTTATTTCTACTTTTTTTTAAAAAAAAATTTAACATCTTTATTGGAGTATAATTGCTTTACAATGTTATGTTAGTTTCTGCTGTATAGTGAATCAGCTATACATATACATATATCCCCATATCTCCTCCCTCTTGTGTCTCCCTCCTACCCTCCCTATCCCACTCCTCTAGGTGGTCTCAAAGCACAAAGCTGATCTCCCTGTGCTATATGGCTGCTTCCCACTAGCTATCTATTTTACATTTGGTAGTGTCTATATGTCAATGCTTTGTCCCAGCTTACCCTTCCCCCTCCCCATGTCCTCAAGTCCATTCTCTATGTCTGAGTCTTTATTCCTGTCCTGCCCCTAGGTTCATCAGCACCGTTTTTTTAACATTTAGATTCCATATATATGTGTTAGCATATAGTATTTTTTTTTCTCTTTCTGACTTACTTCCCTCTGTATGACAGTCTCTAGGTCCATTCACCTCATTACAAATAACTCAATTTCATTTCTTTTTATGGCTGAGTAATATTCCATTGTATATATGTGCCACATCTTCTTTATCCATTCATCTGTTGATGGACACTTAGGTTGCTTCCATATCCTGGCTATTGTAAATAGTGCTGCAGTGAATATTGTGGTACATGACTCTTTTTGAATTATGACTTTCTCAGGGTACATGCCCAGTAGTGGGATTACTGGGTCATATGGTAGTTCTATTTTTAGTTTTTTAAGGAAGCTCCATAGTGTTCTCCATAGTGACTGTATCAATTTACATCCCCACTAACAGTGCAAGAGGGTTCCCTGATAAAGATTTTTCAAACATATTTGACCAAACTACCCATTTTGCTCTGCCTTTTGAGCACTAGAGTTGTAGAGCACACTTTGGGAACTAACCCTGCTGTCTTTTCTCACTCAAACAGGTAGGGTGCATCTATAATTAGTTCATGCTAAGCCTTTCCAGATGCTGATTCTTTTTATTTATTTATTTTTAAATATTTATTTATTGATTTTTGACTGTGTTGGGTCTTCGTTTCTGTGCGAGGGCTTTCTCTAGTTGCGGCAAGTGGGGACCACTCTTCATCGCGGTGCATAGGCCTCTCACTATCATGGCCTCTCTTTTATGGAGCACAGGCTCCAGACGCGCAGGCTCAGTAGTTGTGGCTCACGGGCCTCGTTGCTCCGCGGCATGTGGGATCTTCCCAGACCAGGGCTTGAACACATGTCCCCTGCATTGGCAGGCAGATTTTCAACCACTGCACCACCAGGGAAGCCCCAGATGCTGATTCTTTAAACATAAGTCTGATGAGCTGAATTGTGTACCCCCAGATTAAAAAGTTAAAGTCCTAACCCTCAGTACCTCAGAATGTGACCTAATTAGGAAATAAAGTAATTGCAGATATAATTAGCTAAGATGAGCTTACTGGGTTGGACCCTAATCTAATATGACTGATTGGGGTAGGTCGTAACCCCATTTGACTGATGTCCTTATTGTGGGGTGGGGTTGGGGGTTGGACAAAGAGACACAGACATTAAGAGAATGCCATATAAAGATGAAGGCAGACTGAGGTGATGCTCCTACAAGCCAAGGAACACCAAAGTTTTGCCAGAAAACCACCAGAAACCAGGGAAGAGGCATGGAACATATTCTTCCTCACTTCCTCAGAAGGAAACACCTCTGCAGACACCTTGATCTTGGACTTAGAACCTCCAGAACTGTGAGGCAATATGTTTCTGTTGTTTAAGTCACCAAATTTGTGGTACTTTGTTAAAGCAGTCCTAGCAAACTAATACAATAGGCACTCCACAAACCCAGCCAGTCTTCACATCATCTTCCCCATTAGCTAAAAGACCACAGAGAAGCTCACCTGCATCCTGGTTATATAGACAGGTTTGTTCATTATTATCCAGCTTGCCGTCTCATAGCAGGGTGGGATAGTCATTGACCCATCATAAGTAATGAAACTAGAGGTCTCTGGATATAGTTCCTCTATATTAAGTCCCTGTAGTAAATATGCATCATCTAGAGAAATAAAAAAGACTTAAGAATTAGATTTCTTGAGAAAGTGCTGGTGTTGCTGATAATTTTTTTCTTTTCAGATTCCAGAAGACTACAGTAACAAACAGTTCCCCAAATCACAATCACTTTAAACAAAAAAAATTCTATTTCTTGCTCGGATACAAGTCCATTCTAGGTTCGCTGAGAGCTTCCTGCATGTCATTGTTGTCCATACTCTGAGACCCAGACTATCAGAGCAGCTGCTGTCTAGACCCTTGTGATTCACAATGATAGGAGGAAAAGTAAGCATGGTGGAACATATGTTGGCTCTTAAAACACTGGCACATGTTGGCACATGTCACTTCTGCTCACATTTTGTTAGCCAAAGAAATCATATGGCCAAGGCTGATGTTAGAGATTTAAGGAAGCACATTCCTCCCATAGGATGAGACAATGAATATTGGTGAACAGTATGTGGTCTACCACAAGGAGAATAGGAAGAGCCAAGTCCTTGGTTATGGTCCCTGTTACCTGGGCCCATAATATTATAGTCATAATGAAATACACAGTTAAAGGTTTTTAGGACCCGTTAAAACATTGCCTGGTCACCATCCTTATTTATTAGCATTGCTTAATTAAGAGAACATTAAGAAAATATTTTTAGAAAAGTAAGTCAGACCAAATCCTACCATGAGATTTAACTGTTAAATTCAACAACTGATTTCATTTTTGTGGCTCTCCTCTCCATAAGGCCCATACAGATAACTCTTTGTCCTATACCTATTCAAGGTATTCACACTCATATATCTTTTATTATTAAATATACTTTTTCAATTATAAAAGTAACATAAATACATATAAGACTGTATGGAAAAAAAGAAAGAGGAAAATAATAACTCTGATCACATAAAACAATTGCCATTAACATGTTGGTATATTTCATTCTGATTTTTAAATTCAATGCATTGGTTGTATTTTTTTTTTCATTGGTTGTATTTTTATAAAATTATAATGTACTGGAGTTTTCAAATGTCAATAAATTTCAATGAACTTCTCTCCTCCTCTTCTCATGATCCTTCCTCCCTTCTTTCTGCAGACTCTTTCTCTCTTCTCTTGGCTTCTAAAACACCATAGTTGGGACTCCTATTTTTCTGGCCATTCCTTCCAGTATTCTGTTGCTGGATTCTTATTTTCTACCTGCTTTTCTCAATGTTGGCATTTCCCGAGGATCAGTCCAAGGCTCTTTCTTCCCTCAGTCCATATTCTCATCATAGCCCATCTACATTCATGGCTTCCACTGCTCTCTTTACCTCAGTGATCTCTAATCTATGTCTTCAGGAGTCTTGCACCCACTGGTTTGCCATGAGTGTCCACCACTGTGGCCGGCCCAGGGAGCCTGAAGAACACATGGCAGGGACTCAGCCTGGCTGGCAGAGGGATAAGACCTGCTCCTCCAGTCATCCTAGGTTCACATACATTTTCTCATCCATGTGTTCAACTCCCAGTGGGAAAGGACTTACTCTTTGGTGGTTGATATAATCTCTCAAATTCAGTATTGTGTATGTATAATGGTAAAAAAGGACTTTCACATACAGCTGGAACCTCATACTGTCCTAGTAAGATTGGTCAGGCATATAATAACATCTTCATTGACAAGAAACTGAAGATCAGAGAGGCAGAGTGACCTGCCCAAGGTCAGAGTGCTAGATGGTAACTGCAGAGTGGAAAGTGGAATCCAGCTCACCTGACTTCCAGGCCAAAGTCATTCATTCATTCAAAAAATGTTCACTAGGTACCTCTTAGTGCTGGATACCAGGTTAGTCTCTGGGGGTAGAGCAGTGAACAAGAATAGATGCCTGCCCTCATTCTAGCTGAAGAGACAGATAACAAATTGCAAAAAAATATATAATATGTTGACCTTAATATCAGGGTGGTGATGATAAATGCATCTTGGCCCAGGCTGTACCTACTTATCCTGAGCATTAATGCTGCTAATCCATTTTCCTGGGCAAAAATCCCTTACCTTCCCCATCTCTTCCTCCAGAAATTTCTCACTCAAGTTTCTCTGATAAGAAAGAACCATCTTTGCCAAGGAAATTTGGATTTCAGAGCTCCTTTGCTTGCCAACTGAGTTAAGGACAAGTCAACTGATCCAGTGGTTTGGAACAATGCAAATAAAACCAGTTAGGCTGCTTCATCCTAAACTGACTCTCCTGGCCTCTGCCTACCCTTATAGGGTAAATGAACTTCTCCAGGGCTCTGTCCACAAAATGCCCATGAGAGAGATTGGTCAAGCTGGATTAGGACACCAACAGTAGGAGAATGGGCTTTCTTTCTCTTTCCATTTAAATGTTTCTACCTTTCTATCAAAGCACCAGGGAATCAGGACAAACCCAAGAGAGACATAGTGATTGGAATATAGCTGGGCTGGATCTGTACTCTGACTTGTACAGTCAGATGGTTCCATGACAGAACTGTGGTGCCCAGAGTACACAATGATGTGATAGTCCTTGGAAGTTAGATCAGGTGTCAACACAACAAGCTTATGTTGAGTAGCCACCGTTTGGCTCTAACTATTTCTTAAGCCCCTAGTATGTGTCAGGCACTAAGCTAAGTATAGGCAAGCAGGATGTAATGTAAGTGAATACAGCAAGAAACCACAGAGATAGTGATATATATCTGCACTGGGTACCTCGAGAGGCTGTCAGTATGCCTGGGGGCGGGTGGGACTGCAGAGGATTAATTGAGGAGCTGACCTGAACTGCATCTTGAACAGCAGGAGGGAATCAGTGTGTGGCTGGTAAGGGTGGATGTCAAGGGCACTGTAGATGGTCACAGTAAAGAAAGCTAAAGACACAGAGCAGCGCATACTCAGGACAGCTAGTGCATGGGTAAGATGCAGGGGAAGGGGTGTTGTGAGGAATAAGGCGGGGGTGGGGGGTGGGTGGTCAGTACAGGCCACACCCAGAAGGTCCTTCTCTGTGCTGTTGGGAATTAGGGCTTCATCCTGTAGGCAATGTGGAGCCACGGAAAGGTTTTAAGCTGAGGAGTAGCATGATCAAATTTACACTTAATGATCTTTCCTCTGATGGTGGCTTGGCCTGAAGATTAACATATTGAATGAGAAAAGGAAGCATTTGGCACATGTTTATTAAAGGTCAATGTGATTTGTTTAACCAAGCTTGCACTTGGAGCATATTGGGTACTCTAGCATGCTACTATTATTGTATTTTTTAAAAAACATCTTTATTGGAGTATAATTGTTTTACAATGGTGTGTTAGTTTCTGCTTTATGACAAAGTGAATCAGTTATACATATGTCCCCATATCTCTTCCCTCTTGCATCTCCCTCCCTCCACCTTCCCTATCCCACCCCTCTAGGTGGTCACAAAGCACCAAGCTGATCTTCCTGTGCAATGCGACTGCTTCCCCTTTGCTATTTATTTTACGTCTGGTACTGTATATATGTCCATGCCACTCTTTCACTTTGTCCCAGCTTACCCTTCCTCCTCCTCATATCTTCAAGCCCATTCTCTAGTAGGTCTGTGTCTGCTATTATTGTATTTTATTTTATTAGGGATGGTGGGGAGGAGAGATGGAAGGAGACCATAGAATGAGGGGCATTCCAGGCATGACTAGAGTAAAGAAAAACAACATTTATGTTTTTCTGAAACTATAATTAGCCTCTGTGTTTCATCTGTATTTGAGGACAGGGTTGGTGTGTGTGTGTGTGTGTGTGTGTGTGTGTGTGTGTGTGTTAGGGTCAGGGGGAAGGCCAGGAACAACAGGTTACATTCATGGATTTAACCCACATAGCAGGGGAAAAACCTGCTTCCAAAACACTCTTGTGCTGATATCCCAGGCTCTGCTGCTGTGGTCCTGCCAGGAAATTCCTCTTCACCCATGTCACCTGTGAGATGTGCAATGGTTGCCACAGAACATGGCAGCTTCTACCCTCCCACAGTCCTCATTCACCACTTTGTTCTTCCCATGAATCTGCTAATATGCATACTTCATCTTTGCCCTTTTAATTTCCTCACACTACAGAACTTGGAAAAACCCCTGTGTGAAGAATGTGAACTTTGGTCTCAGACTGGAGTTTCAGTGCTGGCTTTGCTGTTCACCATTTGCATGACCTTGGGCATGCAGGTAACCATCTGAGCCTCAGTTTCTCAGTATGCAGATGGTTGGAGTGGAGAGTGGACTGAATGGTTGTGTCTCCCTCAAATTTATAGATTGAAATCCTAATCCCCAATGTGATGATATTATGAGGCAGAGCCTTTGAGAGGTGATTAGGTCATGAGGGTGGAACCCTCATGAATGGGATTAGTGTCCTTTTAAAAACAACCCCAGAGGGCTTTCTCACTCTCTTTCTGCTATGTGAAAATCCAACAAGAATTCTGCAACACAGAAGAGGGATTTCACCAGAACCCAGTCATGCTGGCACCGTCATCTCATATTTTCATCCTTACTTAACTATAAGAAGTAAATTCTGTTGTTTATAAGCCACCCAGTCTATGCTGCTTTATTATAGCAGGCTGATCTGCCTAAGACAGAGTACTTGCCTCACAGAGTTGTTTGAGGAACAAATGAGATCACACTTTTCAAGTACTTGGCACAGGGCCTGCCTGGCCCATGGCAAGTACTCACCAATACTAATGTCCTTGCCCAGCTTCCCTGAGATAACCATTGCTTGGCCTCCTCGAGCCTTCCTGGCTCTCCTGCACTGGGTTAGTGCCTTCCTTTTACACCATATTTACTGAATTAGCTTGCCAATAATTAACTAACCTATTTGAATGTCCCAGTAAACTGTGAGATCCTTTGGGAGAAGGGCTTCCATCTTTTATCTTTGATTCCCTAAGCCCTACCGTGGGGTCCACTACATGGTGGGTGCTCATTAAACATTGGCTGCATGCATGAATGAAATGGTTTCTGCCCAGCAGCTTCACCTGCTGGTGGTTCTGGACAGACAATAAAGGAGGAAGAGGCAACATCATCTGTCAGATTATGGGAGAAAATCTCTGAGGCTTCAGTCTATACCATTAGCTTAAATACATGCTGCTCACCACTACTCCCAAATATGTCATACCCCAGATCTCAGAATGAGATGGAGACTGTTGCCTGTCTCCATGTGGTGTTACTGTTTCTACACCAAACACACCTTTGTGTTTACATTGCTGAAACTGTAATGTGTGCATTTAACATATAACACTTGTCCTCATGACTCACCATTCTGCCTCAAAGGCTGACATTAAATCACTGTTTTATCTTTTAGGGATTGGAATTTGAGAACTACTGACTACATTTTTATATCTTCTTTTCTCCCCACAATGACTTGCTTGATGTATTTGGCAGGAAAGAGGCAGTGGGACCCAAGAAAGTTTTCAGCCCTAGTGTCAAGGAACACTTGGGTGTCTTCCATGGCTTACCAGGTCAGGAAGTAATTATTACCCACAGACTACCTTGTCCATGCAGCAGCCAGTGGAAAACCAACAGTTTTTGCATGTCAGTATTATCCTCTGGTCATGGTAGACAGAAAGGAGCCCAAGAACTAATGTCCTGAAAGGTGGATTCTGCTCTCCAAATTCTCAAGGCCCTATTCATTAGTAAGGATGCCAAAGATCTAGAGGTCAGAGCTGTTTATAAACAGAGAGATAAAAATTTGGGGTGAAGCTCAGAGGCCAATAGGTTTATCATGCATGCCTCTCCTTGTTTTAAGGATATTAACTGAAAGGAAGTGATGGCATGAAATAAATTTTCATGAGTAGTTTTATAGAGAGGTTTCCTATCATCTGTCTATCTATATCTATCATCTATCTATCTATCATCTATTTATCTTCTATCTATCATCAACATCATATAGAGGGCAAAGCCCTGGACTTCAAGTAGGAGTCTTAATTCAAGTCTAAGTTCCAACTGTGGCTTTGCCAGTAACTTACTCTTTCTTCATGGATAAGTCATGTAACCTCTTACTTGTGGGCACAAGAATATTCTGGATAATTGCTAAAGTCATCTTTAAGTTAAAAAATAATCTATAGACCCCCAAATATCCTTCAATATAAACAAGCTTACATAGATAAATTTTTCTTCTGTAGGTCAAATTTTTGATATGACAGTGTTGTAACTTTTTCAATGTGTTGGATATACCTCTACATCTCAGGAAGACCCCTTGGATAACCAGTAGGTAGAGAATATTTATACACAGTTGATAGCCCCATTTTATTCTTCCAAATGATTGGAGAAGTTAACAGCTGTGCTTTTGATTTTATGACATGCTCTTGTTGAATCGATGCCTTATCTTATACTGAGTTCTTAGTTTTGGACACAACTCCTAAAGCTGACTCTTTCTTTCCTTCCTTTCTTTCTTCCTTCCTTCCCTCCTCCCTCCCTCCCTCCCTCCCTCCCTCCTTCTCTCTCTCTCTTTCTTTCTTTGAAACACACCATGATGAAATGCCTAGTATCACATAGCGGGGAAACCTTTCCCTTAGTCTGAACTTCAATGGCAGCCTCTGGTAAATGCATCGTGTTAACTTATGTGACATTGATGAGATTTAACATCGCCCGGCTTCCTGATTATGAAGTTCCCATTCAAAGAGAATGGTGCCAGTGAGAAAAAGCCACAGCAGTTCCAGAAATCAATACTGGACTAACTTCTGATTAATATGGAACTCTTTGGCAATTTTCTCATATGGAATGACATTTCCTCTTGTAATCTGAGGCAAATTCAACTGAAATGAAAAAAGGCAATTGCTAAAGAATAAAGTAATATGATTTTTCATTTTATACAAATTAAAAATGAAAAAGAGGGCCTCCGAGAACTGGATTCAATGGAGGTAAGATGTTCCTTTTCCTTGCTGACTATAGTTACTACTTGGATTGCAACGTGGGGAGTGGAATGCTGCATTTTGCATTCTGTGAAAATATTTCCAAATCCATTCATTTGAAATGAAAGCACAAGTTCAGTTAAGCATAGAGAAAGTCACCAGGAGTAACATGCTTAAGCTCCCTGCTGATATTTCATCACATTTAACACTGTGTTCCTCTGAGGAGTGAGTGCACAGAACACTTCCCAAGGAACTGAGAAGTATAAGGCAGTTACAAGTTGGTCTATCCTTGCCTACACATTCATGTTTTAGTCAGGGTTGGGGTAGGGGGGGTCTAAAGCAAAGTTATAAACAGGCAAGTTTGAAAAAAGATTTTTAAAGGGCTCAAAACACCATGTTTAAAAGCTTTCCTCAAAACAACTTGAGTTGTGTGCCTTTATTTCCTTGCTGGAAATATGTATTAAGACAATAATCAGACCCTTTCAAATTTGGAATCTATAATCTTTTGGATTCTTATTGGACTGAAGTTCACCATTGTATTTACTGTCTATGAAATGAATGGAGTATATGAAACTGAAAGAGAATGAAGCTACTAAAATACTCCACTGTCCTAAGACCCTGGAAGAAAGCATTCATTTATGTGTACTGTTCTAATAACAACTCCCTCTTACCCATTTAAGAAGGTTCTTTGCTCCACTTGAAAATATAAATATTCTTTAAAAAAAAAATAATGCTGGCCCCATGAAATCAGGTAGATAATCAAATGATAAGAATGTCACCTTTTATGTAATTGGGGCTCTGTGCCTACTTATTAATTAACATAAGGAAAATGGAGGGATATTGGCATTGTTCCAATACACTACACTAAACAATTAAAATACTTCAAGTAAATTATGAATATCTCCTCCAGAAAATCCATTTTTCAATGCCATGATTTCAGTCTCCACCCTTAATCTGTTGAAGGCGAATTTAACTTTAATAAAAATGGATTTTCTTTAGAAGACTTTCTAAATTCAGCCTGAAATTAATTCAGGCTGGTCTTTTCCATCGTCAGTCTGGGTTAGTGAGAGTGTTTTATAAGATTTGTTCAGACATATGAAATCCAAGCTTTCAAAGAGAGTGGAAGCTCACTAGGCTATTGCCATCCAATGTACGGGTCCCATGCAGGAGCTGGGTTTCATTAGAGTAAACAAGCTCTGTTGTTTGTGTGCCCTGTATTGCATTCACCTTGACAATAACTTTTATTTAGTTTTATAGTGACCTGCCTCCCACTCTCCAGGAAGCTGGATTTGACCACAACATACCTAGGATAATTTAGAAACACATGTTATTATGCACCTGGTTTATACCAGTCAACGTCCAGACAACTAACTCATTGCCTTGTTTAATCCTCATCCCAACACTCTCAATGTCAGTATTAGTATCCTCATTTTATTGATGAGGAAATTATCTCAGAGAGGTTAAGAAACTTGCCAGAATCCACACAGAAAAGAGTGGTAGAGCCAGGAGCCCAGGTCTGCTTAGTTCTATATCTCTTCACTAGAACACATTGCATCCCATAATTATGGTGGCTTTTACCAGAATGTTGGCTTCCAAAATTCCCAGTCCTTTTGGCAAGATTCTCCTTCTTTCCTTCTTTTATGTATTACCTGGCATTGATTTTCTCAACTGGCTCAATAGAATGATTTTGCACAATTCATTTTTTTCTCCCTAGTCATCTAATATATGTTCAAATCAAGCAAATGGATTGTGTGCCTACTGGCTGCCATTTTGTAGTGATTTCACCCCATGCTTCCATGCTTACCCCTGCCTCTTTGTACCTCCTGAGCAAGTTGATGAGACAGACATACCAGAGCCTCTTCCAGGGTAGGATTTAAAATATATCTTTAGAAATTATTTACAATCTTAAGTCATGGGGATCTTTCAAAAGTGAGGATATGTCCGCCTCTCTTCTCTATTTATTCTCCCCCATGATCTCACCCAGGTTTAAATGCCATCTGAATCCCAATGACTTCCACATTTATATCTGTAATTCTGTATCCTGAAATCCAGACTCATATATCCACCTGCCTATACTCCACACCTCTTCTTTGATGCCCATCTTGAGTTTAACATATTTGAAATTCTGATTCCCTTCCTACCCATGAATATGCTTCATCCATAACCTTCCCCATCTCAGATGATGGAAAAGTCTTCCTTCCATTTACTCAGGCTAAAAACCTTAGTTATACTTGACTCCTCTCTCTCATATCACACACCCAATCTGTCAGTAAATCTCTTGGCTCTTCCTTCAAAATATACCCAATCATTTCTTATCACCTCCCCCAAGTTGGCCTGATCACGATCAACATTGCTGCAATCATCTCCCAACTTTTGTTCATGCCCCTATAATCTATCCAAGCAAACAGAGAGATCCTTTTGTCAGGAGATCATGTCACTCTCTGCTCAGAGTCTTAGATTGACTTTTCATTACAAATGGCCTCCAAGGGAAAGACTGATGGAGAAGATTGACCCATCTAGTACCAACCTCTATGCCTTCTCTGGTTTCTGTATGTGTCTAATAATGGCAGTGCCACTGTGTTCCCTTGAATGACAGTGGTTTCCACTGGTAGTCCCATGCCAAGGGACAGACAGGAGCTGCAGGGGGCTTAGGATGGTATGAGCCTGAACTTTTAAAGTACCCACAAGTTCTGTGCATAGTTTATGTCCCTTCCAGAGTGGAAACAAATGCAAAAAGCAAAGAGATGGCTCTTCAAACTGAACTAAGGTTGGAATTAAGAGAAGAACATGCCGATAAGCTTCATGTAATGTGAAAGTATCAGCATTACAACTAGTTTTAAGACCTCAGAGCTTAGCTTTCCTTGCTCCTTAGGGAGGAAGACAGTAGGAAAGTAAGAGCATAGAAAAGTCCCCGGGAGGACCTATGATGGAATGCTTGCTCTCTCACTATGGATGAGTAAATTATTGTTCAGGAAATGTTCACTCCCTCCTCAGCCCCAACTCCATGGGAGTATTTTGATGTTGGGCTTGGCCATGTGACTTGCTTTGACCAGTGGAAAGTGGATAGAAGTGACAGTGTGTGAGTTTCAAGCCTAGGTCTTAAGGAACATCACACATTTCTGACCCCCAGCATAAGAAGTACTTGATCCCAGAAAAATGAGAGCTTTGTGGAGCCAAGTTGCCCTAACTGACCTGCAGACGTCTAGAGCCACTCTAACCAACCCACAGATGCAGTAGTGAGAAATCAATGCCTATTGCGGAATGCTTGTTTATTATGCAGATGTTACTGACTAATAGAGCCACTCACTAGGTGTGTGTCCTTGACAAATGGCTTCACTTCTTAGAGCCTTGCTTTCCTCATCTATAAACTGGTATAACAATTGTATCTATTTTGAGGATGGGACTTTGGGAGCACCAGGTAAGGTGCTGCACATAAAGCTCTAGCACAGAGCCTAGAGTGCAGAAAGTGTTTGGTTAGCATTTCTTCCTTGTTCCTGATGATGAGCACTTTGCAGAGTGGGTACCACAGCTGCGTGAGTATGGCAGACTGAAGCTATGGTGGGGTGCAGTTCTGGGTAGCATCAGAAGAACGGGCTGGTTGGGAGAGTGGGTGGGGGTCAAAGTCAGTTGTCCCTGGGTAGTGTGTTTGGGTGGCAGCTGTGGGGACCCATCTCTTTCTTGCTTGCTTAAAAGTATGAAAGCAGGGTACTCTGATAGTTGCCCCTGAGCAGGTGGTGTTGTCTTTGTCTCTACCAGAATTCATGGGACAATGAATAACCTGCTGCTTCCTGTAGAGCCTCCAGGGGGGACTTCCAGGCTTGTGTTTCCTACCCACTGGCTGTGTCCGTGTGCATGACTCCTCTTTCAGAAACTCCCCTTCTTGCCGTCTGCTGGCCAACCTTCCAAGAGCTGGCTGCCCTGGGGCGTTCAGCTGGAGGGAAGAGTGCTAGTGCTTTCCTTCTGAGAAAATCAATCCCTTTCAGCCACAGTGTCCTGGGCATAACAGTGTCTAGGCCATTCCCACATGTCAGGCCAATAATTATCCCTGCAGTGTTACTTCCTTCAGGTATGTGATAAGTGCTCCTGGGAATACCTCCATTATTCCCCAACAGTGTAAAAGCACAAAATACCTGTGATTAGGGACGTAAAGCAGTTACCTTTCCCCATACTGGGTCTCTTTATCTTGCTTTAGTTCCCTTTGACCCTGACAGATAGATGATGGGACAAGAGAAGGGGGCGCTCCTGCTCTCTCTTAGTCCCACTTCTAGGAGCCTATATCTAGGGCAGTGAGGGCATTTCTTCAAATATGCTTCTGCATAAACTCCTTAGCCTGTTCTCAAGACCCTTCAATATCTGAGTTCAGACCATCTTTCCTGCCATTCCCTCTGCCCCCATAGGGGGCCATTCGTTTCTCCATTTATTCAGGCCATAATGAATGTTTATTTGATGTGCTGTGGGCAGAGAGGAAGAGCTGATGAAAGCAAAGTTCCTTCCTTTGAATTATTGAGTCCTTTAAATGCTCTTCTTGCTTTTGTATATGCTGCTTGGAATCTCCCTCCCTCCCTCCCTCCCTCCCTCTCTCTTTTCTTGCTGTCTTTTCTTACCAAATGTTTACTCATCTATTCAGTGCTTATTTGAATTGCAATTGCTATGTATTACCTTGCCATGAATTTTAGGCAGATTTTCTATGATCCCAAAGAGCTCTGTTCCTATTTTTAATACATTGTAATTGTTACACAAAGTTTTTAAATTTTTTTAGACATGTATTTATTTATTTGGCTGCGTCGGGTCTCAGTTGCGGCATGCAGGATCTTTCATTGTGGTGCTTGGGCTCTTCTTTGTGGCGCGCGGGCTTCTCTCTAGTTGTGGCATGTGGGCTCCAGAGTGCATGAGCTCAGTAGTTGTGGTGCACAGGCTCTTTCGTTGTGGCATGCGGGCTCTGCTCTCTAGTTGTGGCGTACAGGCTCTAGAGTGGTGTGTTCAGTAGTTGCAGTGTGCAGGCTCTCTAGCTGTGGTACACGGGCCCAAGAGCTCGCAGGCTCAGTAGTTGTGGCATGTGGGCTCTCTAGTTGTGGCACACGAGCCCTAGAGTGTGCAGGCTCAGTAGTTGTGGTGCATGGGCTTAGTTACCACACGGCATGTGGGGTCTTAGTTCTCACAACCAGGGATTGAACCCGCATCCCCTGCTTTGGAAAGTGAATTCTTAACCACTGGACCACCTGGGAATCCCCTGCTATACAAATCTTTATGAAACACTATGATATGTCTGTCTCTCTGACTAGAGAGTGAGGGGCTCATGGACGGGAAACATGTTCTATTGATCTCTCTATTCCTTGGCACGCAGGACCACTTAATAAATACTTGTAGCAAATATTTAGTGAACAAATGAATGAAGGTCTTTGGTCTTAACTTTGCTATCCTCTTCAGCTGTTACCAAAGTCTGTCCTTTTCAGTTCCTACAGACCCAATGGGGATGAGTCATCAGGAACATCTCACTTGAAGTAGATGAAGTTGAAGTTCCCCTCAGCCACATAACTGCTATTCATCATTGTTTCCAAGAAGATCTGTCATCCTGGCTCTCTAGCCCCTATTTGCATCAGAATTGATACCTGTTCATAAGAAAGGTCATCTTCCCATAGCACAAACCCATATGGATGCTTTCATCTTTGGCAGCAGCCACATCACTTAATATTAATCAGACCAGAGCTAGGGGGTGGGGCAGGGAGGGAAGTCCCACTAATGATTGACTCTGTAGCTGGCAATCTCTTAGATTGTGTGTTGAGGCTTAATGTATGATTTCATGGCTTTTCATGGTCTCTAAACTGCAAATTCAAGATTATTTGAAAACATTTAATTTAATTTTTATGCTCTTTTAATCAAAAAAGTTAAAAAAACTAATAATCCTTTATGGGCAGTTATAAAAACTATTTGCATACAAGACAGAAATGTCTCCCTTTGCTGATCAATCTAAGTTTGAACTTAGAGAGGACTCCATAGGGGTACTGATGGGGCAGGGTGGTATGGTTTTGGAGATAACTTAATTCTTCTAGGTGATTCTCCAGGTTCATTCATCACCGCCAGCGTCCCCAACCCCAACCTCTTCATATGGAAGTGACTTCATATGGAAGCGAGTGCCTGTGGGGAGGGCTGGTGTCTGGCCCATCTTTTTATTCCAGGAGCCTCACTTGGTGCCTGTCATGAGGCAGGTGTGCAGGAAATGCTTGCTGAATGGATGAATAATTTAACAAGAGAAGGTTTCTCCATACTCTCCTTCTAGCAGTCTGAGGTGAGATCTGTAAGCATTCACTCTGTCTTTCCACGTCACCATTGGAGGTAGAAGCACCAGTGGCCTCCACAAAGTGAGGATATGCAAAGGGGATGTGAGGTGTTAGAATGTTTGTGTGTTGCTTTTTACATTTGCAAAAATCATATTCAGAATCCTAGATTTAGAAAGACCTTAGAAATCTGAAGTTCAACTTCTTCACTTAACAAACGAGGAAACAGAGTCAAAGTGAGGAAGTTCCTTGATTAAGTACAAAATTGGCACATGAATTCCACTTTTCTGGTCACTCTTAATTAGTTAAATGTTTTTTTTTCCTATACTGTTTTATTTCATTCCCTTGGTGTGTGCTGTTTCCCATAACTATCCCCAAATCTGGCAAACTCTGGGATTGCTGTGGAAGACAGTAGCATCCTTTCCCCTCTACTCCCTTCAATTTTGCACTGTTCTCTCTTTTTTGCTTAAGGATTCTGGTGATAAAACACTCTAGAAACCCAAGGAAACTGGACAGAGTTCTCTAGGTCATCGTATCACACACGTAAATGAAGAAAAATGCCACCCTGCCTCCACCTGAAAGGGAGACCCAATGACACAGAGAGGGAGATGTGGTTTCGCTGAGGGCTTCTGGATGTTTTGAAGTTGGATCCAAACCACCTGGTGAATGCTTTTTCAATCACATAATTGGCAAAGCCCCAAATGTGGCCAGCTGACATGGTAGAGTCTGTCAGCTAGCAGAGTTCCCCAGCTCTTTACCAATCCATGGGATAATGATGACCATCATCATAATAATCATTATTGCCTTAGACAGGTGTGGATGACAAAGGCACTCTGGGGGCTTCTGTTTGAAATGAGCTGCTTCTTAGCCTACCTTCACTCTCCAGAGTGACTTTCTACAGAATTAAAGGATCATGAAGCTGAAAGAGTCCCTTGGAGATCATCAGTTCTGCCTTTCTGACTTCAGACAGGACTAACCATTATAGAATAGTTGCTATATAGGAAATTGAACGAAACTTACTTTTATATGTTATTCTTGTGATAGTGTCTCTGTTGAGCATTCGATTAAGAAATGGGTTTGATGAATCAGAAACCTAGGGGAGAAAAGAAAATATTAATAACTTGGCAGTACTATTTCAAGATAAACATCGCCTCCATGCATTTACTTATTCACTCATATTTATTGAGTCCCTACCATGCTATAAACACTATGATGGCTGGAAATTCAGAGATTAAATATATAGAATCTACTTTCCAGAATCCACAGTCTAGAGAAAGAAGACAGGTAAGTAACCTAATGGTTATAATTTAGTGTGAAGAGTGCTATGATAAAGTTACAGGTATGATGATATTAGAGGAAGACCGTCCACCTGGGGAATCTTAGGCACTAAGGCCTGAGCTAAGTCTTGAAGGATTGGGGGAAGTTAACAAAGTGCGTTGGTGGTAGAGTGTGGAAAAGGAGGAAAGATGAAGAAAAACATGACATACAGAGGATTGTGCACACATGGACATGGGAGAACTAGTCATGCCCAGGGAAGTATTTCAGTGTAGGTGAAGGTGAGAGTATGGGGGAAGGATGCGAGGTAAGGATAGAGAGGTAGGCAAGTGCTAGGTCATGTCAGGCTTTGAGTGTCATGTTAGGGAATTTAAACTTTATCCTGTAGGGATAGGGAAATATCAGAGGGTTTTAAGTAAGGAGTAGGGAGTGACATATCAGGAAGGGGATAGTTTTCCAAGTAGAGAATGAGAGAAAGAGTACTCAGAGCAGTGATATCAGGAGATGAAAAAGATCTCTAGGATATAATATAGAATCTTATACCACTGCTCAGTATTACATGAATCAAATATATCATAAGCCATGTCATTCAGTCAATCAATCAATCATCCATCAATCTGTCCTTTCATCCATCCAAAAAATATTTACCAAATTCCTATTATGGGTGACACATTTTACTAGATGTTCAGAGATCAGTTCCCATTTTATGCCCATGCTGTTACGTCTCCAAATTCCTTGTTTGGAGAACAAGCCAAGTTTCCAGGGGCTTAAGCCAGAGAACCACAATTTGGAGACTGTGATGGGTCCCCACAAGACTGTGTATACTGTTTTCTTAACAACTCCATTTTTACTCAGCCTTTTTCTAGGGACCATTGTTCATCCTAGTTATTTTTCTCCTACCTTGCTCAGCTATGCTCTGTAATTTACACCTCAGCTGCTAATCGGATATTGTGACACATCAACATTTTAAATCTGATTTATTCTGAGGGTTGGGAAAATTGCAGCAGATGATTATTATTATTAGATAAGCAACAGGTAATTTTTAGTTTGCAGAAAGCACAGACTGTTTATTTTCCCTCCATCTGCCTTTCCTTTCCCACGCAGTTTCCTGTGTGTGTTGTTGTGGTGAGACAAACACCAAGGGGAGCTTGGTGAGTGACAATGTTCAACGGAGGTAAAATCCCACTCCAAATGGAGAAAAGTCCCAAATTAAACACTGCTGATCCCTGGAAGCTTTAGTGCTGAATCCAATTTCTACTTTGACATCCTCTTCAGCTATTTAAAAGATAGCCTGAAGCTGCCTGTTTGTGTTGATGCAGCCCATGAAAGGAGAGCCAAAAATAGATTGTCATGGCGAATCTGCCATGTCCCTTAATCGGGTGCCTTGGTTTCCTGGTACCCGGTGAGTCTGGGCAGAGCTAACATTGGGATTAGACATTTTTGTGCTGATTAAAAATAATTGAAAAATTTCCAAAGTGCACACAGATGATTTGTGGGCTCTAGCATGTTGGCTGTGTGGGTGAGAGGATAAAATATGTACTTGGTATAAGTGAGCTTAAGTGGGAAGTTAATGGTATGTGATTGAGCAGCAATTATAGCCAAATCTCAGTTCCCTGTGGTCATAGGAAGGGTGGGGGATTAGGAAGGGACAGAGATAGGTAAAACCCAGAGATAAACAAATCTCTTGTTTTAACAAACAATTCCAGTGCTTTTATGGCTCAGCTTTTGGGCCAGGGTGACATCTTGAGGGCTCAGCTGACCTAGATACAGGGTCTCTCATTTTCTGTTCCTGCCTACCTTGAGGCAGGAACTGGGGAGGAGAGGCAGAAAGATCAGCAGGAGGGGAGGGGTACCAGAGGTTTTGTTCACGTCATTTCTAGGTACCAGTGTCCAGAACAAGGCTGGACTGTGTCCCATGCTCAGTCAGTGTTTGGGGATGAGTGAATGACAAGTCACAGCTTGGATAACTCACTGTGGAGCATCTGGGAGTTGATTATGTCGGACAAAGATAGAAGTGCTGTGGCTTATTTTGAGATCTAGCCAGAAAGCTTCAGGTTTGCTCAGGGAAAGAACAGAAGCATCCCTAAGAGCCAAACTGGCCTGAGAAGATGCAGGAGCTATTCACCATCCTTTCACTGACCTCAGGGTCTGGGGCATATGTTCCACTCAACAACCCGCAGGGAAGCAGCAGGACCTGCATCAGTAATCTCGGTGGAAAGAGTGTTTCTGCAGGAGCTTGTGAAACACACCAGGAGTTTGCAGTTAGGAGGCTGACTTCCTGGTGAATCAATCAGTGTCAGCTGTAATGTGCCTGCACTTCCAGGATGACATACACTGACTTAGGAGCTTTAAGCAAAGTGAGGCAATGCCAGTGGCAGGGGCTGAGGCACTCACCAAAGGTCAGGAGCTGTTGGGCAGTCCATGTTGGCCGTGAGAATTACTCATGGAAGGCCTGGCATTGGGAAAGCCACAGGGGATGTGAGCCCCTGGACACGCATGGCACAATTTTGTGAAATATCTTTAGGCTTCATAACAATAAGCTTGACCCAGGTTGAATGCATCAGTTGGTTATCAATATCATAATTGGGGCTGGTTGAGGGATATAGTTATCTGCCCCATGTTTGTGGGCAGCATGGGGATGTGGGGGAAAAGTTTTTAAATGTTGTTTTCTCTTTTCCCCCTCCCAGCTCTGTGAATAAGGTCATTAGTAAGGTCATTGACTTGCCTTAAAGTCAAGCAAGACTTGGGTTCCATTCCTTTATGGGTTGTTACGAACTACATGAATTAGGATGGAATGTCAAAGATTCTCTGAACCATTTTCCTCATCTGCAAGATAGGGACATGATGCCCACTCCACAGGTTTATTATTAGGGTTAAATGATAAAATATATGTAAAGTACATATCTCAGTGCCTGGCATTCAGGAACCCATTGTTTATTATAACAGGGTCTGTGATGATGTCAAGACATGTAGAGCAGGGACTGACAGGATCAGTCGGTACCAGGACCAGTTTCCTTTGGGAAGTCACATCAGGTATTAAGAAGGCACGACAGCTTAAAAATGTACTTCCTCTATCAAAAGCCCCTTCCTATCTTTGCCAATAACAAGCTAGATGAGGTGGGGTTGGTGGCCAGTGGCAGCAATAGGTCACTAATGCCTCTGTCCAATGTTCAGCTCTACTGGGGCCACAAAAAGGTGAGGTGAGGGAGAGTAAGTTAGGAGGTGGTGTAGCCAGGCAGGGCAAAGTGCTTATTGAAAAGGGTGATGCTCTCAAGGAAGGAGGGGGAGTAGTGACTGGGGTTGTCCCTGCACTCATTCTTCTGAGTGATGCCTGGGGTTGCCCCTGTGCCCATTCTTTTGAGTGATGCCTGGGGTTGCCCCTGCACTCATCCTTCTGAGTGATGATGATGCCACCACGAAAGCTCTGTTAAAACTCACTAGTGCCAAATGCTGAATTTCTATTGACCATCATCAGATTCCAAGTTCTGATTGGAGCACTTCCTCTAATGGTCTGGTTAAAACTTCCCAAGGGGCTAGCACACTGACTGCCAACTTTTAGAACTGCCACACTTTGCTTTTGTTTTTTTTTTTCCCTTTTGGAAAGACAGTTTCTTTTGTTTTCTTTCTTTTTTTTTAATTTGCAAACTTGTTTCACTCAACAACTGTCAAAATGTTAAAGGTAATTATTTTTTAACAAATTAGAATTTGCTTGCTTGGAGGTTTGTTGTTGATGATGACTGTAAGAAGATGTAGAGCCTCCCTAGTATGTCATAAAGTCAGCATTGGTGACCTTTGCTTAATTATTCACAAGGATGCTTACAAAGGAGAGGGACAATGGAAGGGAAAGATGATACTCAGAGCAATTGTGGGAAGCTGGAGAGAGCTGTTTAGTGCAGTGCCTGGAGGGGAGAGATATCTCACATTTTCCTTTCATCTCTTTTTCCAAGGGTTATCTGATGGACAGGCCTTTAATCCGGTGGGGTGTCAGTGAGAAACCATCTCCCCTTATATTGCTTCCTTCTGATTCTTCGGCATGAGTGGGACCTAAAGCCTGCCCCTGGATCCAGCACACTTTTTCTCTCTAAGACAAAAGCTACCTGAATCCTCTGGCCCCAGTGCTCTGAAATGGAACTCATTGTTTTTGCATCTCACTGAAAGGGACTTTATTTATCATGAATCTCATGGAAATAAAAGTCACCCCCTGCAGCTTTTCTTGGGCATAGATATTACCTCTGTTGCTATTTCTAAGATCCAACAGGACCGCAAACTGATATTCTGATTGGGTGGGAATGGCAAGAAGAGAAGAATGAAGGAATGCAATACACTTACTTTTATAAATATAGAAACTACCACCAATCCATTTGGGCTCTTTGCAGCTTCTGTGACATTGGTATATAACTCGTGGTTATAGTGGATGAGCTGTACCTGGCAGGAGTGAAAAACAATAATAAGAACAACAATCTAGCATTAAAAGATGTGAGGTACGGCATATCCACCCTACATAAGGGTAAACTGTAAAGTACATTGTAGAACAATTGGAAAGATAATCCTATAATTGAAGAGATTTCAGGGATATGATCTGTGTGTGTGTGTGTGCATGTATTTTATACATGCACACACACATACACACACATACAAAATACTCATACATATTTACAAAAGTTTTCTGGTAACAATCATGCATTTAATAAGCTTGGTGCCCATCTGGCTCTGGCTTCATCTCAGGACATTTCCCCTAAAGTGTGTGTAAAGTGAATTTCCCTTATTAGGAGCAGAACTGCCCTACAGGGGTGGACATGTTTCCAGGCTGCACCAGCAGCTCCCATTGACAGAAAGTAAATCTTCCTCATGGCCATGGACAAGCAGGGAATTGCTAGGTCCTGAGTCAGCTCAGTGACACTGAGAGGAGACTGGCCAGCCTGCAAGATGCAGTGCTCCTGATGGAGAGAGAGCTGATGGCTTAGGCTCCTGATGCACCAGCCTGCACCAGTCACCTGATTGTGCAGGACTTAACTTGCTCTTCATTGAATGAAGATCAGCAATCTGCCTGTTGAGCCCTTGTTCATTCATTTCAGGCTGTGGCTTTAAAATAGCTTTTTATGTCCATGCCACTCTCTCACTTTGTCACAACTTACCCTTCCCCCTCCCCATATCCTCAAGTCCATATATACACTACCAAATGTAAAATAGATAGCTAGTGGGAAGAAGCCACATAGTACAGGGAGATCAGCTCGGTGGTTTGTGACCACCTTCAGAGGTGGGATAGGGAGGGTGGGAGGGAGGGAGACACAAGATGGAAGAGATATGGGAATATATGTATATGTATAACTGATTAACTTTGTTATAAAGCAGAAACTAACACACCATTGTAAAGCAATTATACTCCAATAAAAATGTTAAAAAATAAAATAGCTTTTATTTTTTAATAGTATGGAAGTATAATTTTGTAACAAACTAAAAGAAATTAAAAAAAACAAAAGTTCCCCTTCCCCACCTCTTTCTAATCCCAGTCCAAGCAATATGATTTTTAAGAGTTTAGTATTTATTCCAGATTTTTTTTGTGCTTATTAATCACACACACATATACATGTAGAGTTAAAAAAAAACACTAAATGGATAAATTGCTAGAAACATACAACCTACCAAGACTGAATCAAGAAGAAATACACACCTGAACAGATGAGTACAAATAAGGTGATTGAAGTAGTAATCAAAAATCTCTCAACAAAGAAAATCCCTGGACCAGATGACTTTGTGGATGAATTCCACCAAACATTCAAGGAAGAATCCATACCAATCCTTCTTAAACTCTTCTAAAAAATAGAAGAAGAGAGAATACTTCCAAACTCATTTTATGAGGCCAGCATCATCCTGATACTAAAGCCAGACAAAGACACTGCAAGAACAGAGAACTAAAGGCCAATAACCCTTATGTACATAGATGCAAAAATCTTTAATAAAATAATAGCAAATCAAACTCAACAACACATTAAAAGGATTATACACCATGACCAAGTAGGAGTTATTCCTGGGATGCAAGGATTGTTCAACACATACAAATCAATCAGTGTGATATACCACATTAATGTAATAAAAGATAAAAACCACATGACCATTTCAATAGATTCAGAAAAAGCATTTGACAAAATTCACCATCCATTCATGATAAAAAATCTCAGAAAAACAGAAGGAACTTACCTCAATACAATAAAGGACATATATGAAGAGCCCACAGCTAACATCATAATTAATGGAGAAACACTGAAAATTTCTCCTCTAAGATCCAGTATAAGGCAAGGATGCTCACTCTTGCCACTTCTATTCAACAAAGTCTAGGCAAAGCAATTAGACAAGAAGAAATAAAAGACATCCAAATCAGAAAGGAAGAAATAAAATCACCTCTTTTTGCAGATGAAATGATCATATATGTAGAACACAATAAAGACTCAACCACACAAAAATCTCTTGGCACTGATAAATGAATTCAGTAAAATTGCCGGATACAAATTCAGTATACAAAAATTCGTGGCATTTCTGTACACTAACAATGGACTATCCAAAAAGGAAATTCAAAAAACAATCTCATTTATAGTAGCAACAACAAAAATAAGATACTTAGGAATAAGCTCAACCAAAGAAGTGAACAACTTGCACACTGAAAACTATAAAACACTGGTGAGGGAAATTAAATAAAATAAATGGAAAGACAGGCCCATGTTTGTGGGCTGGAAGAATTAATATTGTTAAAACGTTCATGCTACTATAAGTGATCTACAGATTCAATCCAATCCCTATCAATATTCCAAAGGCATCCTTTACATAAATAGGAAAAAAATCCTAAAATTCATATGGAACCACAAAAGACCCTGAGTAGTCAAAGCAATCTTGAGCAAGAAAAACGAAGTTAGAATGAAACTAGAGGAATTACATTTCTTGGTTCCAAAATGTATTTCAAAGCTATAGTAATTAAAACAGTATAAATACATATGCATAGACCAGTGGAACAGAACAGAAGGCCTTGAAATAAATCCACACACTTATGGCCAACTGATTTTTGACAAGAGTTCCAAGAACACATAATGGAGAAAGGACAGACTCTTCAATAAATGATGTTGGGAAAATTGGATATCCCATGAAAAATAATGAAATTGGAACCTTATCTCATACCACATACAGAAGCCAACTAAAAATGGATTAAGGACTTATATGTTAAACCTGAAACTATAAAACTACTAGAGGAAAACATAGGAAAAAATTTCTTGACATTGGTCTTGACAGTGTTTTTTTGGTTATGACAGCAAAAAGCACAGGCAAGAAAAGCAAAACCAGACAAGTGGGGTTGTACCAAACTAGAAAGCTTCTGCACAGCAAAGGAAACAATCAAAATAGTAAAATGGTAACCTACAGAATGGGAGAAAATATTCACAAACAATGTATCTGATAAGGGTTAATATTCCAAATATCCAAGTAACTCATAACAAAAACCCAAATAACCTGATTAAAAAATGGGGAAATAATTTGAATTGACATTTCTCAAAAGAAAACATACAAATGACCAATAGGTACACGAAATAGTGCACAACATCACCAATAATCGGGGAAATGCAAATCAAAACCACAATGAGATATAACCTCACACATGTTAGAATGGCTATTACAAAAAAGACAAGTGATAACAAGTGTTGGTGAAGTTGTGGACAAAAGGGAACACTTGTGCACTGTTGGTGGGAATGTAAATTGGTGCAGCCACTATGGAAAACTGGATGGAGTTTCCTCAAAAAATGAAAAATAGAACTATCATAAGATCCAGAAACCCTATCTGTGTATATGTCCAAAAGAAATGAAATCTGTCTCTTAAAGAGATATCTACACTCCCATGTTCACTGTAGCATTGTTCACAGTAGCTAAGATATGGAAACAACCTGAGTGTCCACTGAGGGATGAATGGATAAGGAAAATGTGATACATACCTCTCCCCACACACTGGAATATTATTCAGCAATAAAAATAACTGAAATCCTGTCATTTGTGACAACATAGATGAACCAGATGAGCCAGAAGGACATTATGCTAAGTGAAATATGCCAGACACAGAAAGTCAAATACTGTATGAACTCATTTATAGGTAGAATCTAAAATAGTCAACTCATAGAAGGAGAGAATAGAATGGTGGTTGTCAGGGGTGGAGCAGAGAGAGAAATGAGATGTTCGTCAAAGGGTACAAAGTTTCACTTATGAAGGTGAATGAGTTCTGGAGCTCTAATGTACAGCATGGTGGTGATAGTTAACAATATTGTATCACACACTTGAAATTTGCTAAAAGTATAGATCCTAAATTAAATCTTTTTTTCTAACATCTTTATTGGAGTATAATTGCTTTACAATGGTGTACTAGTTTCTGCCCTACAACAAAGTGAATCAGTTATACACGCACATACATCCCCACATCTCCTCCCTCCCGCGTCTCCTTCCCACCCTCCCCATCCTACCCCTATAGGTGGTCACAAAGCACCGATCTCATCTCCCTGTGCTATGCGGCTGCTTCCCGCTAGCTATCTATTTTACATTTGGTAGTATATATAAGTCCATGCCACTCTCTCACTTTGTCCCAGCTTACCCATCCCCCTCCCCGTATCCTCAAGACCATTCTCTACATCTATGTCTTTATTTCTGTCCTGCCCCTAGGTTCTTCATAACCACTTTTTTTTTAGATTATATATATATATACATATATGTGTGTGTGTGTGTGTGTGTGTGTGTGTGTGTGTGTGTTAGCATATGGTATTTGTTTTTCTCTTTTTGACTTACTTCAATCTGTATGACAGACTCTAAGTCTATCCACCTCACTACAAATAACTCAATTTAGTTTCTTTTTATGGCTGAGTAATATTCCATTGTATACATGTGCCACATCTTCTTTATGACCCAGCAATCCCACTACTGGTCATATACCCTGAGAAAACCATAATTCAAGAAGAGTCATGTACCACAATGTTCATTGCAGCTCTATTTACAATAGCCACAACACGGAAGCAACCTAAGTGTCCATTGACAGATGAATGGATAAAGAAGATGTGGCATGAAATTAAATCTTATCACACACACCACACACACACACGCACATATCTATGAATTGGTGATGGATATGTTATTTAGTTCGATTGTGGTGATCTTTTCACAATGTATACATATATCAAAATATCAGTTGTACACCTAAAATGTATACAATTTTGATATGTCAAAGATATCTCAATAAAAATAAAAAATGAAAAGTGAAAAAACAATGGAAATGGAATCATTTATAAGTAACTGTGAACTTGATTTAAAAAAAAATTTTTAAATTAAAAGTAGTCTGTGGCTATCTTTCTAAGTCAATGTGTATGGATCTACCTAAATCTTTCTAATAGCCATATAATTCTCCATCACATAAATGCCCCATAACATATTTAACCATTCTCTCACTAGTTTTTAGGTTGTTTCCATTTTTTTTTTTTTTTTGTCTCTCGGAAACAGTGTCACAGCAAGCCTAGCATTATCTTTCTATAATGGTATTAGCATTTTCCACAAGCTGATTTGAGAATCTAAAAAGATGGTGTATGTAAAAGTGATTTATGACTCTGAAAGTATAAAGAGTATTCATTATTCCCAACATCCTATGTTGAATTTAAAAAGGTGGTGTAGTTTTAGAAGCTGAGAAAGTCAGTGATCAAAAAAGCTACTTGATCTTTGAATAAAACATCTCTAACAGAGTGAATTGCAACCTTCACTGTGCATCCAGTTCACCTGGGTGCTTTTAAAATCCACCTATGCCTGCCCCCCAAATTCTGATTTGATTCTTTTAGGGTGGGAACAAGGCACTGATGTTTGTTAAAAGCTCTTCAGCTAGAGGGCAGCTGGAGTGGAGAACCAGTGCAACATAATCAATGAGCATCAGTATCCCATCACTGTCCACTCAGATGGATGGTCCCTTGAGTCTGATAATATCCTGAACATCTTGAATCAGTAGAGCTTCTCATGGAGGGAGCACATATTATTGCTGCTCTTGAAATATCCTATTTGTTTATTGCTGCTTCACTTCTGGTGTGTTTTGCCAATGGTGGCAGATGGTTATACAGCAGCTACTCTGTCATCAAAAAGGCAACTACACAGTCAGGGGCTAGTGAATCTTCTCTGCCTGTGCAGGACTCAGGCCAGGCAGGCTTACAGGTCTGTGCTCATCAATCTCCTCCCTCCCTACCTCCCACCCACACAGCCAGGACTTTCTGTAGGTGGAGAACCAGGAGATATAGGGGGACCTGCCACATCTCCTTTCAGTGTTGAGTAAGCTTCTTAATGAGAATCAAAACACATCCTGCCAACTGCTAAGATCTTCCCAACAGGTGACCTAGAAAACCACCTGGGGCTGTGCCAGTTCTTCAAGGCATGCCTTGAAATTTCAGTATATTCTGAGAACTAGGCTTGGAGAGCAGAGAAGTGGAAGGCAATCAAGTGGAGTGATTCTTCTCTCCAACTTATAAGACTGAAAAAGGTAGGAAGATGTCTCTTGGATGCCCCATAGGGTAGGATCCCGTAGGGGCCAGGGTTGTGGCAAGTATAGGGATGAGGCTGTGCTCTGCTCTAAGCTCAGGTTAGCACATTTGGGATTTTGATCTGAAGTCTTGCCTCCTCTGTGTTCCAAGGTAAGTTGGCTAGGATTCTGAGAACATGGTGAACCATATGAAATTTACTTTTTGATTTGCAAAAATGGTGATTTTATAGAGTTAACATAATCTTAAAATAAAGCTATTTTGAATACAGCATACCCCCACATGCCCACACACGAATTACACGTTAAAAAGATGACATAGTACTTTCCTACTCAATGTGCAGTGCAGGGACCAGCAACAGCCTCAGGATCTGGGAACTTGTTAGAAAAATGCAGAATCTTGAGCCCTACTCTAGACCTCCTGAATCACAATCTGCATTTTAACAAATTCCCAGTGATTTGAATGAATGTACGTTATTAGTAGTTGAGAAGTACTGGTTTAGCAGATACTGCTGGCTGGTTAGCAGAGCCCTATTTTGTCTGGTTGTTCACCCTTCCTCTGGTTCACTTCAGCTGAATTTAGGGGTACATACATCATGTATGTTGGAAGATAGGCTGAGTTCAGATCATAGGAGACTTAGACTAGGAGCCAGGGAAGGGATTTGAACAGGAGATACTATAATCACTATGGGCTGTAAGAGGGAGACTGGAGCAGGGAAAGACCAGAGGTAAGGAGGATATAATTTCAGGTGGTGGTCTTTAAGGTGGAGAATGTTCCATAGGACTTTGTAGTTTATAGGATGTGCATGTGTGTGGTGAGTGGGCACCAAGTGATCCCCCAGGCCTCAGACCAGTCAGGACCACCAGAAGACTCCAGGAGGCAGCTTGGCAATGGCCAGGCTTCTTGTTCCCACCTGTCAGAACACAATTTTGGCATCAAAGGCAAGAGGAACATTCATGAATCAACAGCAGGGCTTAACTGTGAAAAAGCACTGCTTCCCTTTCACCTACCTCCCAAGGTCCTTATCAGTAGCAATTATAATTCCTGCAGCTGTTGATTTTTTTTTTCTCCAGGCAGGCACAGTGGGCCTAATCAAATACACACTAACCACATACACGGTGCATAGGTGTGGGTGGGTCTGGGGGAAGAGGATCTTCTGCTTCTTCTGCTATTAATTTGGGGTTGGGGAGCAGCTATGTGCAAATCATATCCTGCTAGGAAGAGAGTATAAGATTGGCAAGTTGGTTCCAAAAGTGATGCCTGTGGATTGCCTTTTGCCATTAATGGGCAATATTTTTAAATCCAAACCCTACTAAGTCAGAATTTTGAATAATTTGGATGAGCACTTAAGCTGTAATTTGAACACCAACTTTGGTGCTTACTCAAGGTAATCAAAGTGTCTGACGTGACATAGGAGATTTATAAGTGAATGCTTGACCTTCTGAGCAAGTGTGTGAGGCAACTAGAACTGCAGGGACAATGTTGAAACTGCTTACAAGAACAAACTCTTTGGGGGTTAATGATGACATTCTAATTAAACACCGCTTTTAGCTATTCATTAAAGAGACAACCCAAGGGCTTCTGCTAGCTTAGTTGGAATTACCATGTGAAAGAGCTAAGCCTGGATTACTGGATATTATTTTATAATCTTGACTTTTTAATTAGTTTAGACAGGTGTCTGAACTTTAGAGAAGCTTTCTGGAAATGCAAGACTGAGAAATGGCTGTCTTAGAGGAAGAAATAAGATATTGTTGGACTTTTCATTATGCTCAGACACGGTACACGCTGTGATCCAGAGCATTTTCTAAGTTCTCTGAGATCTGATGTGATTCTTCATTGTGTGACACTAGCTTTAATCTTGTGTTCTCATCCCAGAACATGCTGTCTCACCTCAGTCTTTTACAAGGAGCTCGAATTTGTTCATTCAAAATATTTTTGAGGGTCAACCATGTGTTGAGGTCAGTGGGAGTGAGACTGATAAAATGCTTGTCCTCCTAGAGATAATTTCAGATGGTGGTAAGAGCTTTGAAGGAAACAAAACAAGATTTTGGCTTGCAAAATGAATGACAGTAGTGGAAATATTGGGGGGTGGCATGCAGGGGTGGGGACAATGTCAGGTAGTGTAGCTAGTGAAGATCTCTCTACAGAGGTGACATTGGAGCTGAGTTCTGCTAATGAAGAGGAGCCAGGCATGGGAGGACTGGAGGGAGGTACATTGTTGGCAGAGAGTGCAGCCAATGCAAAGAGCCTGAGGTAGGGATAAATAGCTGACTATGGTTGGGAAGGGTGAAGGTGGCTCAAGATGGGACTAGCTCATACAGGGCTTTGTAAACCATGGTGAGGAGCTTTGATTTTATTCCAAGTGCAGCACATAGCCATTGGTTTTAAGAAAGAAATCAATTGATCTCTTGTGCATCATTTTGTTTGTTTGTTTTTTCTGATGTGCACTTTTGAAAGATTCCTCTGGTCACTGTTGGAGGGCATAGTTGACAGAAGAGGCTTTGTCTACCCTTCTTTACATTACAGCTCAGCTTTGGCCTCATCTTCCCCAGGACACCTGCCATGAACCACTGACACTGAGCATCAAATGCAGCTCCTCTCTGCTACCATGTACTTTCATTCAGTGGGCAAGATCAAAATATCTTACAACCAGGATGGCATTGTTAGTAGGTAATCAGAACAGATGTAAGCCACTGGCAACTGGCATAGTCATATGGGTACCGAATATCCTGTTGATGTTAGTCATCATCATCACTTACTGATGATCGTCACCAACATTTGTTGAGCACTGCTTTGTTCCAGAGACAATGCCAGCAATAACATCATCTCACTTAAATCTCACAAAATTCCATGAGTTAGTGACATTATCTCCATTGAAATCATAGGCCACTGGGCACTGGGCCACTGAGAGATTACTTGCTCAAGAAAGTGGTAGCGTTAGGATTGTGCCTAGTTCCTATGACTATAGAGTTCACATTCATGCCCCCTGTGATTTTGAAACTGTTTTCTTTATGTCTGTATCTACTTTTGAATAAACATCTCAAGGGCAGGGTATCCCTGGTGCCTGTCATGAGACATGGCTTAGAGGATATGTTGGCAAGTGTTTGCTGAACGACTCCCAATTCTGCATCTCATAGAGATGGGACCTTAAAAAAAGCCCAGGCTAGCTCACTTTTAAAAATGAAGAAACTGAGATCAGAGAGGAGCTATGTCTTGTCCAAGATTATACAGTCATTTGTACATCCATTTGTTCAACAAGGATTTTTTGAGCAACTAATAAGTGAGGGAGAGTGATATGAGAGGACGAATAGGGAAGCAGGACGAGACTGTGGAGAGCCTGGCAGGCCAAGCTAGGGAGTCTGGATTCCATTCTGAGGGTGATAGAAAATTATGTTTATGCCCTAGAATTCTCTTAGGCCCAAAAGCAAAGCTTCTTCTCTGCCCCTTAACTGAAGTGAGGAGCCAGGCAAACATTGGCCTTTGGTGACAAGTAACCCAGATTTCAAGCTAATCAACAAGTACTTATTTTTACTAAATGAGAAGACCTGCTGCAAGCAGGATTCCAAGTTGACAGCAAGCTATCCTTGTCATTGGTTAGGCTGGGCGCAGCCTCTGGTGTAAAGGTCTCAGATCGAGTCTTCACTTCTCAGAAGTGAGCTGACTCACCATTGCACTCAGGGCTGTGGCTCACTCATCCCTCAGGCCATGGCAGAGTGACCAGCTGTGTTTTCAGATCATGATGTATACACCTTAGTTCGTCTCAGTGTGTTGCTGCATTAACAGAAGTCCCTTACTGAATTGAGGAAAGAGCAGCCTTGTAATGGAGGATCACACACAGCATTTGGAGTGATAACACCACCACTCTGATTACCCCTGCTCAAACACCTCAGTGGCTTGCCATTGCTTTTAAGACAAAGACCCAAATCTGAGCACAGGTCTTGTGTAGCCCCTGACTTTTCCATCCATGTCCCCTTGTTGGATGTGCTCTGGCCACAGAGACCTTCTTTTCGTCTCCCTTACACACCATGCTTCCTCCTTCCCTAGAGCCTGTGCACATAACATCCCTCTGTTTAGAACACACTTTCCTCCCCTCTGTGCCTGACTTCTGTTTATGAACAACTTTAGTTCTCAACTCAAGGGTCATCTCTTGAGAGAGGTCTCTATAACCCACTCTCATGGCATCCTATGCCTTTCCCCTTTGAAACACATATGATAGTTTTATTTAAATATTTATTGTGCGATTGATTAATGTCCATCATTTTCACTGGAACTTAAGCTTCATCGAGGCAAGGACTGTATCTGACTGTTTCTTGTGATGTCCCCATTACCCAGCACAGTACCTGGCACATATGAGTAGTAGTAAGTTTGAAATAATTGTTAAATGAATAAAGAAAGCCATGCAGGCTGGCAATAATGCAACCAAATGTGATATCCCAAGGGACAGGGAAAGCAAGGTGCTTGGCTGAGATGGTAAAGGAACAGCACAGAATCCTAAAGGGTATCTCTAATGGGAGCCCAGAAACTAAGTACCACATTGGGTTATGTGGATTTCAAAGCCTAGCTTTTCTACTGGGTACCCTTGGGCAAGGCAGGCCTCTCATCTAGAAACTGGGATAATGTAGATGGCCAACAAGCACATGAAAAGATGCTCAACAGCACTAATCACCAAGGAAATGCAAATCAAAACCACAATGAGATATCACCTCACACCTGTCAGAATGGCTATCATCAAAAAGAACACAAATAACAAATGCTGGAGAGGATATGAAGAAAAGGGAACCCTCCTACACTGTTGGTGGAAATGTAAATGGTACAGCCACAGTGGAAAACAGTATGGAGGTTTCTCAAAAAAACTAAAAATGGAGTTACCATATGATCCAGCAATTCCACTCCCTGGTATATATCCAAAAAAAACCAAAGACACTAATTCAAAAAGATACATGCACCCCGATGTTCATAGCAGCATTATTTACAATGGCCAAGATATGGAAACAACCTAAGTGTCAATCAACAGATGAATGGATAAAGAAGATATGGTATATATACACAATGGAACACTACTCAGTCATTAAAAACAAATGAAATTCTGCCATTTACATCAACATGGATGGACTTGGAGGACATTATGCTAAGTGAAATTCATCAGACGGAGAAAGACAAATACTGTGTGATATCACTTATATGAGTAGTCTAAAAAGTACAACAAACTAATGAATACAACAAAAAAGAAACAGAGTCACAGATGTAGAGAACAAACTAGTGGCTACCAGTGGAGAGAGGGAAAGGGGGAGGGGCAACATAAGGAGGGTAAGGGGAGTAAGTGGTACAAACTATTAGGTATAAAATAAGCTACAAGGATATATTGTACAACACAGGGAATATAGTCAATATTTTATAATAACTATAAATGGAATATAACCTTTAAAAATTGTGACACTATATTGCACACCTGTAACATATATAATACTGTACAGCAACTATACTTCAATAAGAAAAATAAAAAATAGAAACAGGGATAATACTACTAACTACTTCATAGAACTGTGGTGATGATTTTTTTGTGTGTGTGTGTGTGGTACGCGGGCCTCTCACTGTTGTGGCCTCTCCCATTGCGGAGCACAGGCTACAGACGCGCAGGCTCAGTGGCCATGGCTCACGGGCCCAGTTGCTCCGCGGCATGTGGAATCTTCCCAGGCCGGGGCACGAACCTGTGTCCCCTGCATCGGCAGGCAGACTCTCAACCACTGTGCCACCAGGGAAGCCCTGTGGTGATGATTTTATGACACAGAGTATATAAATCTAGTAAGCACTCCATAATTAGCTACTGTTGTTGTTGTTACACTATAATTATTATATAAGCTATAGATAATAGAGCCTTCAGCTCCTGAAGAAACAGGGTGTGTACAGTCCCCTCTTCTGGATTCTTACTTTGAGGTGTTACCTATTCATGACCTGGATCATTTTCCAACATATCTCGTCCCATTTAGACATATATGGAGCAGCTACTATGAGGTGAGAGCTTTTAAAGAGAAATGTATCCCCAGTGGCTGATACTATAATTTTCAGGTAGTGGGAGACCCCTTCTCTGTAAAGAGTCATAAATATGGTCATATTAACTATATGGTCTCCATCACAGCCATGCAATCCTGCTTTTATATGAAAGCAGCTACAGACAAAATATAAAAGAATGGGCATGGCTGGGTTCCAATAAACCTTTATTTACAAAAACAGATGGTAGGCTATAGTTTGCTAACCCTGCTAGTTTAAATTTCAGAGATGAATAAAAAACTTTAGGAGCATACATTTTCCAGAAAGTATTCTTAGAGATAGGAAGAAAATACATATTTAAAGAATATAAATATTAATCTCTCCCTTCCCTTTAAATGATAATGATTACCATTTCATATTTCTATAGCCCTTTAAACCTTTCAAGACATATTCAACTCAAGTGAGTATAATTCTAGTCAGTGAACAAGTCCCAAACACCCATCCTATGTCAGACCCCAGAAGTCAGAGGTAAATGCTATATGTTACCACACTTTTTCCTAAAATAGGCAAAGGATATAACAAAGTCACAGAGAGGATAAGCAACTCTTCTGAGGTCACACAAACAGTGGTCCTGGTCGACTTTGCTTTAGAGTGTATGACATTTTCTTTCCACAAGAAAGGAAAAGTGTTTAGTATTTGAGGGGAGATCACATTTTAGCAGCTGTTGCTGGAACAAAAATTATAAGCTAGAATTTATTTATAAAACGTCATTAACAAGTTTTTCTTTCTGTATAAGAGTACACACTGTCTGCAGAGAAAAGCACAGTTTGAGATTTACCAACTGCCACCTTCTCACCCTCGGTTTGGCAATTACCACTGGTCTGCTTGGTGACCGATGGTTTCCTGCATTTTAAGACATGGAATACAATTCTGGCTAAAAATTTTTAAAAAGTGCCTATAGATTCTGTGACTGAAGACCTCCAAATGTGGTCCAGCTATCACAGCAGCCTATAAAACAAGAGTGAAATATGGGTTTTTTTCCCTCCAGAAGATAGCAAAACTTGGATTTTAAAGCATGATGTTTTTCACAGAGTTGCACAGTTTGCACAAGTGCAGAGTGATATGTTTGAGAGCAGGATGATGCTGGAAAAGGCAATGCTTTCGGCCTCCTCAGATACCTTTTCTGTCTAATAGCCTCAGGCTAGTGGCTTAGCTCCTCTGTGCCTTAGTTACTTCATCTGTAATACGGGGATGCATCTAAGGATTGTCATGAGAATGAAACAAGGTAATCTACTACACAGCCTTTCAGGAACTAGGCAGAGTATAATCAAACAAGCAAAATAAATGAGGTGACACATACAAAGGACCACACATATAAAAGGCCGTTATCAAGGGACTTCCCTGGTGACGGTGGTTAAGAATCTGCCTGCCAATGCAGGGGACATGGGTTCAAGCCCTGGTCTGGGAAGATCCCATATGCCATGGAGCAACTAAGCCTGTGCACCACAACTACTGAGCCTGTGCTCTACAGCCCGTGAGCCACAACTACTGAAGCACAAGTGCCTAGAGCCCCTGCTCTGCAACGACACACAATGAGAAACCTGCTCACCGCAACGAAGAGTAGCCCCTGCTCGCCACAACTAGAGACAGCTCATGCGCAACAACGAAGACCCAACGCAGCCATAGATAAATAAATAAATAAATTTATAGATATATAAAAAGGCAGTTATCAAATGCTCCTTTTTCTTTCCATGATGCAAAGATTGGACATACTTTCCTTCTTATTGGTTTCTAGACTTCAAATTTGTTGTCACAAAACAAATTGCACACCAAGGATCTTCTAGAGAGTTTTCACACCCTTTTCACAACCTTTTCAAGAACCATTCAATTAGGGTGTTTTCTGATGCTTTTTTTCCCCCTGAAGTATTCTGAAATAGCTGTTTTTAGAAACCGATCTTTCCTTCTACGATCCTTTTTCTGAAGAAGCCATATCTATTCCACTTCTCATAAAAGAAACTGCTGAAAGCCAGAGCAGGATGAACCTCCTAAAATGAGGTCCAGATCATCCCAGAAGAGACCTACAGGGAGTGGTTGTTACCTGCCAGGATCTAAAGGTGGGGTCTGCAGATAGTTTTGGAACTTTAGCTGATTTTAATTAAGGCTCTGCCTCAACTGCTTCCTGCAACCCAGACTTCATTGCTCCCATCCTTTTTCTCTGCAATTGCCTACTTCCCGTCTATACTCTCATTACCTTAAACACATATCAGCAAAGAGCATGAATAAAGATATTTTATTGGCTCTGGAGTCAAACATCTTAGGTTCAAGTTCTGGGTTAGTCTTTTTGAGCCTCAATTTCTTCACATGTAAAAATGTGATTACAATATAAGAGTTGTTGGGTTGATCAAATGAGTCAAAGCATGTAAATGAGCTGAAGTGTGTAAATGAGATAAATTAGGCTTTACATGCAATGCCTGACATATTCTAAGTACTTAATTACTTCAATGAACAAATGCATGTATGAAAATCCATCATGCTTGATCATTATAATGCAACATATGTCTAATTAAATACATATATTTTCCTTTTTTTTCTGAAAATTGACGTACTCAATACTCAGTCTTTTCAGGACACCAATAAATAATTCCTACAGGTATCCTGATCGGAGTAACTGGGGTTGGGGTTGAGAGGATACTTGGATGACCTCTTCAGAAGAAAAGGAAAACAAGTCATCTGAGGAATAGTGAGACTCCTCTGGGGGCAAAAACAGAGGTTAAATCAGACAAATTACAGGGGCAGAACCTGTCACTCCAGGGTCTCATACCAGAGACAATTTTTTCTTAGATTCCAACTCTTTAAGCAAGTAACTCTATCAAGACTTTTATGATATATTGTTCAGTCACTTCTACTTTCTACAGAGGCCATAAACACCTATCATGGAGGAAGAAAAGATTAAATCCTCACAAACCACTTGCCAAAGCCGCTATATTCAGTTGGTGTTAATTCAGAAGAGTCACTTTTGATGAGTATTCTCCTAACTGTTGTTATTAATGGAAATAGAAATACAACATCTATTAGATAAAGAGAGGAGGGTTTTCTTTCCTTTTGTAAATCAAGCTTCAGAGCAATTTGGATAAGAAGTTCATAAAACTAGGCTTGATTTTGAACACATTAATTGCATAAAGTGTGATACTTAATAACTAGAAATACATTCAAGGCCATTAAATATACGTAAACAACATCCAGGATGGATTGATTCTGGGGATGAGGAACGGAAAGAGCCTTGAACCAGGCATCAAGGGGACTTTGTTTTAAAGGACAGTTGGCCACTCAGTAGCTGGGTGAGTCCCTGCTTCCTTTTAGATCTCGGATCTTTATCTGGAAAACACGGAGTTTTCAAGGATAGGATTTTGTGATTTTTCTAAAGGAGGTATAGGCTGTTGCCTTCTGAGTTTCCATCAAAGTCAATTAAATGACATGATTCAGAAACCAAATATTTAAATAAAAGCTTCAATAGACAGCATGTTTAAGCCTATGGTTGCAAATGGAGTGACTACAGGGGCCAGGAAGGTTGCATAGGTAAGAGAAGGGGGCTGGGTAGGACTGCAGCCAAGAACATGTGTGCAGGTCAGGAACAGTCACTGGGCCTCCTAGCTGCCAGTTTGTGACCTCTGGTTTCTCCATTTGATAGTATTTAGGCCAAATCAAGTCAACCCAAAGAAAAGAAAATATCCCAAACCTGAGAATTGACTCTCAAGTCTTCGTTCATTTATTCTTTCAATAAACACTTACTTGTGTCTCCTATACACTTGGCACTATGCTGGGCATGAGATGATAAAAAGAGGGGAGATCTTAGAGGCAGAAGGAAGCACATGTGCATAGGCCCTGTGGCATGTGTAAAAGGTAGAGGCTGGAGCCCAGAAGTTAAGTGGGGGATGAAGGTAAGATGACATAGAAGTAAAAAGTAGGGACCAGACCATATCTAGTCTTGGAGACCCTGGTAAGAATTTTGCCTTTATCTTAAAACAATGAAAAGTCATCAAAATTCTAAGATGAAAGGGAGCATGTGTGTAGAGGGGTAGGAATGGTGATAAGGTCAGATTTAATTTTGGTGCAAATCACTCAACCAAAGACTATAGGGGGAAGTCTGTAACTATAGAGACTCTTCACTATAGCACATTTTCTCACTGTGGTGTCTGACTCTACCAGGAATCACACTGCCAACTGTCTGCCAACTTTCCCCTATTCTTGCCCTTCCAGAATCTACCCAGCTTCTCAGTGAGCTGTGCATTCCAAATCCTGGAATCAGATCACCTATATTCAATAACATACCTCATAAGAAAACAACATATCAATCCACTTTACAGGAAATGGAATACTCTCAAACAGGTTTTGAAAAATCAGGAAAAATATTCAGGAAGATTATGAAAGATGAGTAGTGAGTACAAAACAACTTTTGGCAAATACAGACAATTATTAGTTTATCGCAAAAAATAAGATACAGGTTATCCAATTATTAGAAAGTAAATGGCAAAAAATACCAAGAAAGCCTCAATACTTGTGTGGAAAAGTACAAAAGCAATAATTCAGGAACTAATTTGAGCAATCCAGGGAAGGCCACATTGGTTCTGGCCTGTTATTGCAATTTAAAATGAAGCCAAATGCCAGAGGATAATGGGAACCGTTTTGGGGGTACTTAAATGCCATATAGGAGAGAGGGAGCCACAAAGACAGACCTCATTGTAGAAGAAGGAGGGCACTGTGATAAATGTTGTTGAATGGGCTTGCTGCCAACTTAATATAGTCTTAGAATCCAGCTTTCCTTCTGCTATCCAGGCAGTGTTTTATAATCAGGAAGAGGTGGACAGTTGTGTCTGGACAAGTCTTTACTGTATGCGACTGTCCCATGCATTGCAGGGCCTTTAGAACCTTTGTTTCCCCTCCCACTAACTGCTTCTTGTAACCCCCTCCCCCAATCATGGTGAAAATCCTAAAATCCTAAAAGTCTCCCATACATTTCCAAACAAACTCTCCAGTACAAACAGCTGGAGTGTGGCGGGGATGGTGGTGGTGGTGGTGGTATGGATTGTTGGTACTGCACAGACTGAGGGTTATGACTGGGAGAACCAGTTTCCTATCAAACTGGAGGTGATGGTGAGGTTCTCACGATACACATCTGTGCTGTACGTCTTCATGAAGGTTACAGTGTCTCTGGAGTCAAGTGGAAATGACCTTCGGTTGTAATGTCTTTCCTGTTGTATCCATGTGTGGTCTGATTGTCATTCAGATCTTTGCAGATTGTAGCTAGTTCCTTTCTCTCCCAGGGGATTTTGTTTTATAGAAAGGTCCTTTGATTTTGCTACTGAGGGGTGGGTCTGGGCCAGTTGTGGGTAAAAGGAGACAAAAGAAGGGAAAGCTGAATTACTCTCACTGTATGACAGGGGAGCCCAGATGGTGCCCTTGTCCCAGACTCCCAAAATATACTCTGGGAGGGAAACAGAGACAGCGTTTTGCTGACAGCATTTGGGAACAGGCATGAGGGCAGTCTATATTAAGACTTCAACATCCATTCTGAGCATATCTTTGTGTATGTGAGAGCACCAGGGCTTTACTTGGAAACCACTGGGCCTAATCGCTCTGGGGCAAATGACATTTTTATTCTTTCCCACCTATCCAACATAAGCCAGGCCCAACCGTGTTGCTCTTATGATACTGGGTATAGCTCAATATCATGGTTCCACCTGGGACATTTGTCATTTGCCAGAGCAAATGTTCTTTCCAATAAAATTCGGTTAGCCAGAGGGGAAGTTCTTAGTGTCTTGTACAGCCAGAGTCTGAGGTATTCCCAAGAGTGCATGGGGACAGTGAGGTTCACATCCACAGAGAGGTAGCACCCACTTTGCCTGGAGCTGTGCTGGGGGAGGGGGAACAATTCTAATATGGAGACCTGGTCTTGGACTTGAGCAGTTCTCAGTCCACGGAGGTAGAATGCCAACTCATATATGGAGAGCTTAATAATTTACATCTTCACATCCATTTCCTCAACAGACAAAAACAACAGCCCTGATGTGAATTAGGTCAGGAAACCTTGAAATCCACTTTGGGACAGGAGAAACTGAGGACCTAAAGTCACTCCGCTGGTAAATGGTAGATTCTAGGCTTGAATCCAGGTCTCTTATTTTTCCGAACACAAGTCTATTTCCCATCTCTAGGCATTTGTTCAAGCTGCTACTTTTGCCTGGTGTACTTTTCTACTTTTACCCACCCATCCTATCTTGCCTGATCTTCAATTAAAAAAATATTAAAGGAACTACTATATACTGAGAGTTTTCCACAAGCCAGCAGGGTCCTGAATGCCCTACAGCCATGCTCTCCTTCAATTCTTGTAACAGATAGACCAGCAGGAATTGTCCCCACTTAACAGATGTGGAAACTGAAGTCAGAGAGGTGGAATGGCTTGCCTGAAGTCCCCCACCTAGTGAAAAGTGGAGCCAAAAATCAAACCTGCTCCGTGGCCTTAGGCACAGCCTCTGCTTCCACGGGGTTAGCATGATTGCCCCGCCTGCTTAGAGCCTCCCTGATCATTCTGCTCTGCATTCCTTTTACTTCCCCAAGCCTCTGGGACACCAACTCATGCGTGAACCTGGGGAAGTCACCTTCCCTTGTTGAGCCCTAGCTGAGAGATTGAATGATCTCTGAACCCCATTCCACCTCTGCCTTTCTCTGGCTGTATCTGGACTGTTCATTCTACTCTGAAGTTTCCATATGTTTATCTCATATCCACAATGAGTAATGACAACAACACTTGTGTATATTATTGAGCCTGTAGTTGATCCAGGACTGTGTTAGCTAGTTCACATTCATTATCTCATTTAATCCTCACAAAAACTTTATGCATGAGAAACTTATCATTACCTCTAATTTATAGATAAGGAAACCAAGGCATAGGGATGTTAAGTAATGTGTCCAAGTCAGACAGTTATTAATGGATAGAAAAAGATGCCAAAGACAACATGTTAACTGTTAAGCTATGTGGCCCCCAAATGGATGTAAATGCTTTGGGACTAGGGATGGTCACTCAGACTTGAGGGACTGGCTAAAGAAATGACTCTTATGTAACGAAGGCCTCTGGTACTGGAGTGTTACTTAGTGTCAGCTGTGGAGAAAAAGTCCCAGAGGTCCATTGCCCAGTGTGCTCCTTCCTCATCCCCCAGCCTCAGCTCCAGCTGCCGGAATCCTGTCTCTAAGGTTGGAGGGAGCAGCTCAGTGTGATCAGCTGTGAGTCTCAGGCTCTGTTTCTCCCAGGTAGGAGCTACTCCAGACACACTGCCAGCCCTTCCTCTGCAAGTTCTCTCTGGGGGTCAGCCTCTTGGCTTTTCCCAACTGCTAATGCTGTCTCCTTCTTCCTACCTCCAAGCCACCCTGCCCTTGGTTGGCCCTCAAGGTCTCCACATCCCCATCCCAATTTCTCTAGCCTTCTCTCACCCTCTTCTCTATACCCCCCACCAGCCACATAAGGGGCTGCTGGCTGCTCCCTCCACGTGCCCCATAGTTTCACACAGCTTGGCCTTTGCCCATGCTATTTGTTTCCACCTGGAAAGGCCACTTTCTTAAGCTATCTTTTCTGCCAATTGAAAGTCCCTCCTGCCATCTTCTCCATGCTAGCTTTCCGGATTTCCCTGTCTGAATTTGTACTCTTTCTCTTTTTGAATTTTCACAGTACTAAAATGTAGCTTTTACTCTGCTTTAAATGGTAACTTTTGTATGTTTGTAGCAATTCCCCCATAGCCTCTAAGTAATGGAAAGAATTGGAAATCTTACCCTGGACCTGGTACTAACTCTGTGACTTAGGGCCAGCAAGTTAACCTCTCTGAACTTGAGTTTCTTCATCATTAAGGTAGGGATGATACTACTTATTTCTCTAGTTGTTCAATTTATTAGCAAAGGATTATATAAACTAATGTACATAAAACACCCAGCACATGCTACCAGCACATATGCCAGGCATTCAAGAATCTTAATTTACCCTTCCTCAAAATACACATATATCTACATACACACACACTACCTATACCACCGCCACCACTACCACAGCCACCATGAAGATGGTTCTAGGGTACAGGGATCATAACATGTCCAAGCTGTAAGGTTCATTAACAGTCCATTGTATTAGTCATTGTTTTATATATAAGTAACCAGCACCTGGGTTATGGGGGTCAGTTGCCCTAAGTTAGTGCAGTAATATAACTAACACTTATTGGTTTCCTACTATATGCTGGACATTGTACTTGGTGGTTCACAAGCATTATCTTGTTCGATCCTTCCAACGAATCCCCTATGAGGTTAGGTAATAACTTTTCATCATTCCCATTTTATAGAGTTGTGGGGGGAACTAAGGCTTAAAGAAGTTAAGTAGCTTGTCCAATATCTCACTTGGCTAATACACTAAAGAGCTAGAATTTGAACCCCAGAGCCTAATTCCAGAGCCCAGCTCTTAACCAGAAGCCAAAGTAAAACTGGACCCCAGATATCCTGCAGAGATCCTACGTTCTTTCCAGAATCCTCTCCAGTGCCTCAGGAAGGGCTGCAGGAATTCAGACAAAGCTCATGTCCTAATTCCTCTGCCAGAGCTCTTTGCCCAGCTCTATCCAGTAGACCTGAATTGAACAGAAATTAATTCCACCTGTTTGGATCCCTTGCCCTTCCGTGGCCTCTTTCAATAGCTAAAATAAGATCCCCCAAGGGTTGGTTGCTTTCTGTGGGGTGTTCCAGTAATCTCTGCAGGAGAGGAAGCCTGGAAGGTGAACTCCAACAACTTAGGTTGCTCTGAGGCACACCCTTAGGCCGGCCCAAGAGACAAGACCCTTAACTCTACCTTGGGCTGACACAAAGCACACACCTCTCTTGCTGGTCATTTTGTATTGAACATGCTTGGGGTCTTAAGGCCTGTTGGATTGGATAGGTACCAGAAAGGGCCATTCTTTACTTTCTAGGTCAGCCGATGTAGATTTAGGTAGAGCAGAGATGAGCAAACACAGCCTCCCAGTCCCAGCCCTGGAGCCTCTTATGCCCATTCTCATTTTTTTGGCATTTGGAAAGCAGGACCCCTAAAGCCCCAGATGGCAAAGATGCAGGGCTAACCTAAGTCAATCCCACACAGCTGCCCCACCTGGCTGTGGCAAATTGTTGCATCTAAGCAAGGGATACTTCTGAGCACTCATGGGGAATTTATGCTCCAGGTCTCAGCTTATACTAAACCACACTCATGATCCCACCACCTGGACTGCTCTCAGATCTGCTCCTCTTGTATCCCCTCTAACAAGGCCATTGTCTACCCAGCACTGCACGGATAAACTTGAGTGCTTAGGAAGACTTGTTTTCCTTATTCCTGGGAGTCCATTAGTCACTAAGTCCTGTAGATTTCAGGAATATTTCTAATAGTTCTTTCAACTATCCCCATCCTCTTTATTCCCAGTGCCACTACTTCAGGTCCTTGCCTAATCTTACCCAGATTATTTCATAACTTCCTAACTAGCCTTGTTGCTTCCAACCTTATGTCCCTCCAATTCAGTCTCTGCCCAGTGGGCATTGTGATGCTCTAAGTCTAAACATTTTACTCCCCTGCTTAGGGAACTCGTCTAGGCTCTTTTGCATCATCTGAAAGGCCCTTCACAACCTCCAACCTTTCACTCTCCCTCCAAACCACATATGCCAGTCATACTAAACCTATGCAGCTTCCTGGGCAGACCCAACTGCACATCTGTACCTTTGAAGATGCCTTCCCTCCACTGGATATGTCCTTCACTCCTGTGTTCATCTGACAAACTCTTACTCATCCTTCAAAACCCTGCCTAGGCTTCACCTTCCAGGTGGGAATGCTTATGTGTGCCTCTGTGCCAACTTTATTCCTACAACATACCTCTACTAAGGCATTTACCACTCCAAGTTACAATTATTGTTTATAGGAGAAGAATGAGAGTTGCCGGAAAGCAGGACCATGACTTATAGAAACTTCTTCCCCAGGTTCTAGCACAGCTCCTTTTTGCATCACAGGCACTAAATACACTTTGTTGATTTTCTTGAGTTGATCAAGTTGATTCTTCTTACAAAGCACAACCACCACAGGGAAGAAAAAATGTCCTCTTACTTAGGAAAAAAATTACTTGACATGTCTTAGAACTGTGAAACCTTTGAACAAGTATTTTATTCTTCTTTTGCAGTTACTTTTTCTTTTTTATTATGTGACTATGGTCTGGATTAGTTGCCTGAGTTTTATTCATTTCTAAACTCTGATCAGTATCTTGGGGGGTGGGGTGAGATGAAACAACAAACAATACATTTAGCTTTTTTTATTCCCAGAGACATATAGAGCAGCTTCTGAAGGAGTCTTAATATTGGGAAAGATGCTATTATCTGCATTTTATTAATTAATCCATACATCTACCCCCTTCATTCTTTCTTTCCTATGGCCTTCCTCACAGCAGTGGCATACACTTTTGCTGTTGGTAAATTGGCACAATGAATCTGGTGAGCCCACCTCTATTTCCAGCAGTTAACATTTTATCACATGGCTATGATCTGAGGATTGAAGTCAGTTAAAATGATTAATACCATTTAATACCACCCAGAAGGAACATGCCAGAAATCTGTTTAAGGTCTTGTTATTCATGCCTTCATTGTGCATGTATTGTGATAAGCATAACCAACTTTTTTAGGCTACTGCTAATAACTATTTAAAATGATTAAGTTAACTAGTTATTTTCTGTAAGAAAATTGCTCTGTTGTCATTAACATGAACTTAACACGGCTCCTGTTTCATCTTCAGCTTAGCACACAGCCTTTTGCCTCCCAGTTGCCTTAAATAAACGGAGAACCATCTCAAGAAGGTTGCTTCTTCATAAAAGATGAGCTCTGAAGAGGTAAGGAGGTAAGAAATTGTAGCTTTGCAGAGGACACTGCAATGGAGGCAGCTGCTGGGAGGGAATACCTGGCTTCTGCCTGGTAAGCCCATCCCCCTGAGCTGCCATGGGGTTTGAGGGAGTATAACTGACATAATTAGCATAATTTTATTATTCTTGTGTGGCCTGAGCAATGTGAATGGGATCTGTGACTCTTTAAATCTCCCAGTTCTCTGCACCAGTGGTTCTAAAATTTTCTTTCACCTGAACATACGCATGATATTCTTGTGATACATACTCCCATGGGAATATGCTGCTTTTGAGAAAGAGACACAGATATCTTGTAGAGACATAAAGCACTATCAGTAATGACTGGTTGTTGGGGGTTTCAGCACAATTAAGATTGGTCAGTGCCACTTGAAGAGGAGTCTATGAACATGTGCATACAAGTTTTTGTTTAAGTACCTGTTTTCAATTCTTTTTTTTTTGCAGTACGCAGGCCTCTCACTGTTGTGGCCTCTCCCGTTGCGGAGCACAGGCTCTGGAAGCGCAGGCCCAGCGGCCATGGCTCACGGGCCCAGCCGCTCCGTGGCACGTGGGATCCTCCCGGACCAGGGCACGAACCCGTGTCCCCTGCAACGACAGGCGGACTCTCAACCACTGCGCCACCAGGGAAACCCTCAATTCTTTTGGATATATACCTAGGAGTAGAATTGCTGAGTCATATGGTAATTTTATGTTTAACCTTTTGAGGAACTGCCAAACTGTTTTCTTACATTTCAAAATTGAACATTACCTGTCCCAGGCACTGAGTTAAAGAGTTTGCAAGATAGAGCACTTGGACAGTGAACATCTAGAGATCAGAGGGGACCAGAGGTAGTGCAGGCAGATCTCTAGGATCTTTTCACATGGTGCTTCTCACTCACTCACTGTGAACTGTCTTGTGAGTGGCGCATCCAGCATGGGCATCAGCTAAGGGCTTGTTAGAAATGTAGAACTGAGTGCCCCACACAGACCTACTGCATAAGCATCTCTGGGGGTGAGGACCAGGAATATGTTTTCAAGAAGCAATTCAGGTGATTCTGATGATTTCTCAAATTCAAGAAGCTCTGAGATAGACTTCAGGGTAGCCGTACAACCACCTTCTTTCCTCTCACATCAGAAAACCTATATACAGCAAAGTGAGTGAGAGAGACACTGCTTTAGGAATAGATTTGCGTTTGCTCTACTTTATATAAAATAAATCATTTGCAAAACTCCTCACTTTGAGCAAATTGTGTGCACCTTGCTTCACTTCAATGACAATACCAGACCATTCTGGGCAGTTATGCATGGAGAGTCACCTCAGCCCCATGTCATGTCAGTAAGCTCTCAAATGGTCCCTGCAGAAATGATCTAGGGTCTTTTTTTTTCAGATTTCTTTTTTATTGAAATATAATTGACATACAATATCCTATTACTTTCAGGTGTACATCATAGTGATTTAATGTTAACATATATTAGGAAATAACCACCATGATAAGTCTAATTACCATCTGTCACCATACAAAGTTATTACAGTATTATTGACTATATTCCCTAGGCTATATATTATATCCCCAAAACTTCTTCATTTTATATCTGGAAGTTTGTATCTCTTAATCCCCTTCACCTATTTCACCTGCTCCTTATCCTAACCTCTCCCCACTCTGGTGACCATGAATTTGTGTCCTGTAGCTATGAGTCTGTTTCTGTTTTGTTTCGTTTATTCATTTGTTTTGTTTTTTAGATTCCACATGTAAGTAAAAACATACAATATTTGTCTTTCTCTGTCTGACATTTAATTTAACATAATGATTTCTAGGTCCACCCATGTTGTTACAAATGGCACGATTTCATTTGTTTTTATGATGGAGTGATACTCCATCATATATGTAATACCACACCTTCTTTATCCATTCATTCATTGATGGACACTTAAATTGCTTCCATATCTTGTCTACTGTAAATAATGCCACAATGAAAATGGGAGTGCAGATATCTCTTTGAATTAGTGTTTTTGTTTCCTTCAGATAAGTACCCAGAAGTGGAATTGCTGGATTGTATGGTAATTATATTCTAGGATCTTCTTAATAAATACTGAGACTGTGCTCTTCCTCAGCACCCAGGCCAACCTGCAAGTATGATGATTGGTCTATGGTGGAGTCCACTGCTTTGGATTAACACTCTGTGACTCCCTGACAGCCAAGGGCAGTCTTGACATGTGATATTTGGTGTTTGTGTTGAGCCTTTCAGGTTTCTGCTGGTCGAGAAATGGCAATGTGGTAGTGTGTTGAAAGACTATGCATTTTGTTGTCAGACAGACCAGGATTCAGATCCTGGTTCTGACACTCAAATCTGAGTATGTTCCTTAATTCTCTAAGTCTTCAATCCCTTGCCTGAAAAATGGGTTAATAATACCTACTATATGGCATAATATTTGTCCAATAAATATTGGTTATTATTGTTATTAATCCTTGCTAATGGTGCATGTGGGAACTCTCCATGGTGCTTCTGCCTTCCCCTCCCTCTTGTCCCTTTTTTTTTTTTTTGCGGTATGTGGGCCTCTCACTGTTGTGGCCTCTCCTGTTGCAGAGCACAGGCTCCGGACGCGCAGGCTCAACGGCCATGGCTCACGGGCCCAGCCGCTCCGCGGCACATGGGATCTTCCCGGACCGGGGCATGAACCCGTGTCCCCTGCATCGGCAGGCGGACTCTCAACCACTGCGCCACCAGGGAAGCCCTCTTTTCCCTTTTTAATAATAATAAAGAGAAATACATGGAAAGAAGAAGATGATCAAGGTGAGATAGAGAGAACAAGAGAGACACAACTGTCATGGATTCCTAAAGACTGCTTGGACTACTTCAGCCCTCTGGCCTCCTCCTGTTTCTAGATGTTTTGTATCTAAGTGCACTGTTTTGTGAATTCTTTAACTCAATGCCTGGCACAGGATAAGTGTTCCATAAAAAAAAAAAAATAATAAGAAAACAGCTTGGCAGTTCCTCAAAAATTAAACATACAATTACCATATTACCCAGCAATTCCACTCTTAGGTATACATCCAAAATAATTAAAGGTGGGTACTCAAACAGAAATCTGTATCTGAATATTTATAGCCACACTATTCATAATAGACAAAATGTGTAAACAATCCAATGTCCGTTAACAGATGAATGCATAAACAAACTGGTCTATCCATATCATGGAATATCATTCAGTCATAAAGAGGAATAAAATATTGATACATGCTACAACAGGGATGAACACTGAAAACATTATGTGAAGTGAAAGAAGCTGGCTGTCTGGACACAAAAGGTCATATGTTGTATGATTCCGTTTGTATGAAATATTCAGAATAGGTAAGTCCACATCAGAAAGCAGATTGGTGGTACCAGGGGTTGGGGGGAGGGGAGAATAGGGAGTAAATATTTAGTAAGTACAGGCTTGCCTTTTGGGGTGATGGAAGTGTTTTGAAACTAAATAAATGTGGTGTTTGCAAAGCATTGTCAATGTACTAAGAGCCATGGAATTGTTTATTTTAATATGGTTATTTTAATATTACTAGAATTGAAAAATATATGTAAAATATATATGTATGTATATTTAAAGAACAAAACAAGATGAAAGGTTGAGACTGCATGATTTATTTAGTTATTCCTGAGAAACAACCATTTAAAAAGATCTTGCTTCTGTTGCTTCCTATAACTAAAAATCCCTTGGTTCATGTGGGGAAGTCGGTGAAGGATGAGAGGCTCTCTAGCATGTGCCCATGGCCACATATTTGACCTTGCTTGTCCAGGATTTCAGGTAAAATCAGGAACTATGAAAGTTAACAACTCAGCTGCTTCTAAAAGAGGTGAACATCTAAAACAGGGTCAGAGGAATGGTTTAATGCAGCCAAGAGAAAAATGTGAAGGAAAAGCATGTAGGTAAGCCCTCCTGAGAGACAAATCAGGAGCATAAAATTGGCAGTCCTTCTCCATGACACAATTTGACATGATCTGAAGTCTCCTCCAAATTTCTGCCTCTCTCTTTATCTTAATTAGCAAAGCAAAGTCTTAGTCTCCTTCCCTAATGGATTATCCAGAAAATAGAAAACTAAGCTTTTGGGAGAGACTTAAAGTAAAAGAGTGAAGGAAAAGAGAGAAAAGGATGGCTTGAAGACCAAGAGGTATGTGAATCAAGCTTTCCCAATCCATTAATTCATTTACTCTCAAAAACAATTATATTCCTTTTTTCGTGTACTGTAAGGAATCAAAGTTATATATGACAGACATTTTCTGCCTTCAAAGAGTTTACCATCTGCCGTGGGGAGGTGGGGGTTGGGAATGTGGACACAAACAATTATTAAACAAACTATGGCAGTGCATGTAGACTGTATTGTATACATGAATCACTTGGGAATCTCATTAAAATGCAGATTCTGATTCATTGTATCTGGGGCGGGGTGTGAGTTTCTGAATTTCTCAAAGGACTGAGGTGAAATCCATGCTGCTGGTGAGGACACCACTTAGAATGGAGCTAGAATGTCATAAACACAAAAACAAAATGATGATATAAAACAGGTTTCAGCAAATGATGGCCTGTGAGCCACACATGGCTTGCTGCCTGTTTTTGTATGGCTTATGAACTAAGGATGGTTTTACATATTTAAATGGTTAAATGGAAAAAAAGAAGCATGCTAGCTCATGACAACTAAAAATATATATAAAATTCAAATTTTAATGTCATAAGTAATACTTCAGCAGAACATGGGCACACCCATTCCTTTACATATTGGCCGTGACTGCTTTCTTACTACAAAGGCAACATTGAGTAGTTGCAACTGAAATCATATGGCCTGCAAAACCTAAAGTGTTTACTCTTCGACCCTTTACATGAAGACTTTGTTTACCCCTGGCATAATATAATAAGGGATTTCAAGAGAGAAGGAGAGACCAGTTCCTACTGGATTAATCAGGGGAGACCTCAAGAAGGAAGTGCATCTGAGTGGGTAGGATAGTGCATCTGAGTGAGAAGAAGTGCATCTGAGTGGGTAGGGTAGATAGACTAGTGGGTAAGGACCTGAATAGCAGTATTTAGGGAATAAATAATTCCAGTAGGTACAAAGTCTCAGGAATAGGAAAAGCAGGGGATGTGATTGCAGATCTCAGTGTCAAAAGCATGAACAAACCAGGCCACTGTCAATGTGAAAGCATCCTTAAAACTTCCCTTTGAATGAGAAAGAGAAATGGTCTGACACAATGAAACCCCATTCCCAACTCTGGGAAGATGAAGCCAGCTGGGCAAGTGTATAATGAACTATGTGTGTATCTGAGAGCAACAATGAAGTCCAGGCATAACACTGGAGTGAGAACTTGGGAACAAGTGTTCCTCAAAGTTGGGTAGTGACACTGCCCCCAAGGGAGCATTTGGGTATCTGTCAGCATGTTTTGGGTTGTCACAATAAGTTGGGAATATCTATTGACATTTGCTGTCCAAGGGCTAAAAGGAACTGTAGTGAGACACAGAGGACTGCAATTCTGGGCAACAACAAATGGTTTCTTCTAAATGCCAGTAGCACTCCCATGAACAATTTCAGGCTGGGACTCTGCTGTGGTGTGGAATGGCCATGGATTGAGGAATGAAAAACTGGATGAAGGGAATGCCACCCACTTGGATATTGATGATTATGCTTGGCAGTTAGACTGAAAGTCTTCTGTTTTTTCCCTCAGATTCCAAGGAGAGCCAGAATGCCAGGTAATGCACAAATCCAAAGGGAAATTATGTTTTAGGGGATATTTATAGTGTCCATGAAGGACAAGTTTTGGTGGGGATGAAGTTCTATCACTGTCATTTACTGACAATCACTCTTTCAGCCTCAATCTGCACAGTGGCTAGATTGTTGGCTTTAAAATAAGAAAGAGCTGGGTATGATTTCAGTTTTATCTTTTCCCAGTTGGGTGCCCCTTGGCAAGCTATTTAAATTTTCTTAACCTTAGTTTCCTGACCTATAAAATGGGTATGGTGAAGGATTGATGTAAAGATTGATTGAGATACTCTTTAGGGCAGGCTTAGCACAACGTTAGGGCCCATAGTGGTGTCCAGCAAATATGTTTCCCTCTCTCTTTGCTTTGATGACCACAAATAGATTTCTTTTGCCAACAGTGTTGCTCTTATAGGCTGGTTGGCAAAATTAGGGGGGAACCAATTTTAGCATGGCAATGATTGATGTAAGGTGGGGTTTCTTTACCTCAGCACTATTGACAATTTAGGTTGAATAATTCTTTGTTGTGGGGCTGTACTCTGCATTGGAGGATGTTTAGCAGCATCCTTGGCATCTACCTAGTAGTTGCTAGTAGCATCCCCCAGTCATGACAAGCAAAATTATCTCTAGACATTGCTAAATGTCCTCTGGGGGACCAAAATTGTGCATGGTTGAGAACCACTGGTTAAGGTGAGTGAAAAATAAGTTATAGCTGTTTCGGATGAAAGGAAAAACATGGATTGCTTTGTTTTTTTGTCGAAGCCAAAATTCTGACCATAAATCTCAAAACCCTGTGGCCTATAAATACCACAACATATCCCATTTTCACTCATTGCCAGCCACTGTCCTTGGTGCTGGGGACAGATAGAAACAAGACATGGCCACTGTACTCTAGGCAAAGACAACCTGCTTTGCAGAGTCCCATCTGGAAAAGAAAGTTCTTGAAACTCTTACCACCAAGCAGCCATTCATTTTCCAGTTAAGGCCTGTCATTAGGTCTCTGGAAAACATTTGGATGGACAGCTGAACTGATAAGATGGGAGCCTGGGTGGATTTATGCTCCTGTTTAATCTGAAAGCTGGGCCCAGGTCCAGGCTGAATCCTCTGGCAAAATGAAAATTCCCCTTGCCACTGTGAGTCTGGATTTGTCTCAGAGGACATGGTTTTGTGGACAAGACAGATTATGTGGGGTGTATTTATACAAGTGTAATGTACTCAGAGCTCAAGGCAGAAGGTGGGTTTTATAAATCAGCAGATAAGTAAAATAAATGGATTAGGCTAGATATTCCTGTTCCTTGTATAAGGGTGAAAGGGAATGGTGAAATACAGTTACTCAAGGGAATTATATAAACAGTGGATTCTCCCTTAAACCACCCAACCTCCACCCTCACCCACCCAACCATGTTCTCTATGAGAAATTTCCAGAACTTTGGCACTGGCAGCAGGAGCTTGTCTTCTAAACACCAATAATCAAAAGTAAAGAAATGGAAAAACAGAACACTGCCTTGATGAAGGCATGGAGAAGAAATACAATGTTTAGAAAGGGCTTCCCTGTGCCACGTGCTTGATGCATACATCATCTTATTTAATTCACACAAAAATCCTGTGGGCCAATTATTTCCAAACTTCTCTGCTTACAAGAAACATCAATTATGCTTATTACAAATCCAGATTTGAGTCCTACCCTCAGACCTTCTGAATCTGACTTTCTGCGGAAAAAGGAAAATCTGCATTTTTAACTATCACCTCAGGGGTTTCTAATGATCAAGGGTTTCCAGTGATCAGACTGGTTTGGAAAGCACTGCAGTAAGCCGTAATTTATTATCCCTAGTTATAGACGTGGAAACTGGGCTTTGCCTGACGTCTAATTCTAAATCATTTTCATGGCTTCATGCTGCTTCCTTAGAAATGACAGGTCCAATCAAGATTCAAAGAAGATGGCCTTAAAATTTGTCACTGTTTTGCATATCAGGTCCTTAGAGCTTTGAGAGCCAGTGTGGTAGAGAGGACAGAACCTGTGACTGGAGTCCAAGGACTTAAGCTCCAGCCCTGCAGTTTATTAGCTCTGTGACCTTGGGTGAGTTACTAAAGTTCTCCTGGTCACAGTTTTTTCATCTGTAAAATGGTGATAAAAAATAATACTTGCTCCAACTGCCTCCAGATTCATTGTGTGGATTGAATGAGATAATGGATATGAAAGAGTTTTGCAAATGGCGGAGCGGTCTGTAATGTCTTAACATTACAGAATCCTGATTAGATCAATGCCCAATTATCCACATAACCAGTTCCTGTTTTGTGCAAAGCTTTTGTAAAGTTCTGAACTTTCCTTCTTACCTTTGGATCACTTCCCATTGTGTGGTCAGTATGAGAAAAAGGAACTCATACTTATTGACAGATTAAATAAAGCATGGTTGGTGCTTCCCATCGAAGGCTGTTACTCAACATAGGAAACCCCAGGGTAGCCATTTGCAGCAACATGGATAGGTCTAGAGATTGTCATACTGAGTGAAGTAAGTCAGACAGAGAAAGACAAATATCATATGATATTGCTTGCATGTGGAGTCTAAAAACATGGTATAAATGAATTTATCTATAAAACAGAAATAGAGTCATAGATGTAGAAAACAAACCTAAGGTTACCAGGGGGTGGGGGGAAGGGATAAACTGGGAGGTTGGGACTGACCTATACACCCTACTATATATAAAATAGATAACTAATAAGGACCTTCTGTATAGCACAGGGAACTCTACTCAATACTCTGTAATAGCCTATATGGGAAAAGAATCTTAAAAAGAGTGGATATATGTATATGCGTAGCTGATTCACTTTGCTATACACCTGAAACTAACACAGCATTGTAAATCAACTATACTCCAATAAAAATTAAAAAAAAAAAAAAGAAACCCCAGGGTAGGCCACCCTCCAAAGCCATCTGTGCCTGGTTCTGAAACTCCTGATATTTGACAGCAAAAGCTCCACTGGATTAATCTGGATAGCTGAATATTAACCAGGCCTCTGCTTTAGCAAGG